>NC_060269.1:131987948-132293045 GCF_021613505.1 Equus quagga | reverse complement strand
TCCTGTTTTTCTTTTTTAAAAAACCAACCCTATTTGTCTCCCAACGTTAGTGCAGTTGACTTATTAGCTATAACCCTCTCTCTCTCTCTTTTTTTTTTTTTGAGGAAGATTAGCCCTGAGCTAACATCTGCCACCAATCCTCCTCTTTTTGCTGAGGAAGACTGGCCCTGAGCTAGCATCCATGCCCATCCTCCTCTACTTCATATGTGGGACACCTGCCACAGCATGGCTTGACAAGCAGTGTGTAGGTCTGCACCCAGGATCCAAACCAGCTAACCCCAGACCACCAAAGCGGAACATGCAAACTTAACCACTGTGTCATTGAGTTGGGCCCTCTCATTCTTTTTTAATTTTGTGGTGTGTTGGGGCTTAGAGTATACACACTAAACTGACCCCAGCCTATCTTTAAGTGATATCATGTTACTTCATGTAAAATATAAGAACATTATACAAGCATATTTTGTGCTATTGTTCTCATAAACTTATAATACTTATATGTTATAAATCTCGTAATATATTTTTATTATATTTGCTTTAAAGTTTCAATTATCAGCTTAACGTAGTTTAACATGCAGAAAATAACTCTAGTGTTTACACTCATTCTTACCTTTTTCACTGTTTACGATTCCTTTGTACAGATTTTCATCTGTTATCATTTTCCTTCTGTGTGAAGGAATTCCTCTAACTTGTAGAATAAATTGGCTTATAACAAATTTTCTCACATTTTCTAGGTGTGGAAAACTCTTTGTTTTTTCCTGATTATTAAAGATACTAATTCTAGGTACAGAATTCTAGGTTGGGAGCATTTTGTTTTGTTTTGTTCATTTTTCTTTTTCTATCAATATTTTAATAAAAGATATTTGCCTTATTGTCTTCTGGCTGGCATCTTATCTGATAGAAAGTCTGTTGTCTTCCTAATCTTTATTCTTCTGTATACAATCTGTCTTTTTTTATGGTTGCTTAAAATTTCTCTTTATTATTGGTTTTAAGCCATTTCATTATAATTTGTTTTTGTGTCACTTTTTTTGGTTTGACTCCTATGCTTAGAGTTTGCTAAGATTCTTGACTCTATAGGTTTATATTTTTCAACAAACTTGGAAGTGTCTGAGCCACTAGTTTTCAAATTTTTTCTGTCACACTTTGATTATTCTCCTTTCAGAATTCAAATTATGCATGTATCAGGTCAATTGACCTTATCCCACTTTTCAGATGCTCTATTAGTGTCATTGAAGTCTTTTTTCTTCTTTGTGTTTCATTTAGAATAGCCTCTATTAGTTTGTCATTCTATTCACTAATCTTCTTTCCTGTAATTTATTATCTGCTATTAATGCCATCAGTGCATTTTCATTTCAAACATTGTAGTATTTATTTTATTTCCAGAAGCTCAATTTAGGTCTCCTTTATATCTTCTATGTCTCTACTTCACATGTTCGATCTTCCCTCTACCTTTCTGAACACATACAATGCAGTTTCAATTATTGTTTTTATATCCTTGTCTACTAATTCTTATATCTGTTAGTTCTGCATCATTTTTGATTGATTGCTTCTCTCTTTATTTTGGGTTGCATTTTTCTGTTTCTTGGTCTGTATGGTAATTGTTGACTGGATACCGAAATTATTAATTTTACCATATTGAGCAGTTTATATTTTGTATTCTTATAAATACTGTTGAGTTTCTTCTGGGATGCAGTTAATTTACTTGGAAACAGTTTGATCCTTTCAAGGCTATATTTTTAAGCTTTGTTAGTTGGAACCAGAGAACTTTAGTCCAGATCTGATTTTTCCCAACTAATAAGATAAGACCATCCTGATTACCCAGTGCCTCAATAATTGTGAATTTTTCCATTGTTCATGTTGAGAGCACAAATTATTCTCTGTACTGTGTGAGCTGTTGAGTTGGTTCTGCCTGTTCTTTTTGATGATTCTTTCCATAGCAGCTTTATTTGAAATTGTCAAAACTTGGAAGCAACCAAGACATGCTTCAGCTGGTGAATGGATAAATAAGTGTGGTACATCCAGACAATGGAATATTATTCAGTAGCACAAAAGAAAAATCAGCTAACAAGCTGTGAAAAACCATGGAGGAACCTTAAATGCATATTATTATTAGGTGAAAGATGTCAAAAGGGAAAACTAAAAACTGTATGTTTCCAACTATATGACATTCTGGAAAAGGCATGACTATGGAGAAAATTTAAAAAATCAGTTGCTAGGGTAGGGGTCATGAATAGATAGAGCACAAAGGACTTTTAAGGAAGTGAAAATACTGCCCGATATTATAATGTTGGATACAGTATGTCATTATACATTTGTCCAAGGATCTAGAATACTGCAGCCAGAAAGAAATCTGAAGACCTGTTGTGGAAAGTGCTAATGCACTTTGAAAGCACATTGAATTCTCTATGGCTTAAAAGTAATTGGACTATTGAAAATTTGAGAAAACTAGAAAATATTTCTAAAATTTCGATAGACTATTTCATTGCCTTCAGCCAGAACCTGTACAAAAACAGAACATTCTGCTTCGTATTCTTGTGACTTCACCACATTATTTTTATGATTTACATGTTTAAAATAATGTGGTTTCAGACATCAGGGTAAAACCTGCTAAACCACTCTAAATCTTCACTACAATAGTTAGAAAAAAATGCTGCAGTGATGGCAGAGGTTGCCTATAACCCAATCAGTATCACGCTGCTCAAGACCAATTTTTATTTAACTCAATTTATATTTTATATAATATATTGACTTTTCACTTTACTATTATTATTGTTAGTTTTATTTTTCTCAGGATTGCATTTTGCAGTTGTTGTGAAGTCCGGGCATAAAGTATTTATTTTTGTGTGTATCACTCTACTTGATAAAATGTAGTAAATATTTAATAACTGAAAAATATTTTTTTAATTTCATGTTTTAGTTTTGAGCAATTACACTTCTTTTAGGACTAATTTTTCTTGCCAACATATATTTTGTTTGCTGCCAGGATTTTTAAGAGTCAAATGGTCTTTCATCTCTCCTTTCACTTACCCAATAGTTCACCACTTTAGGCTAGGTATCATTTATTTATAAACTAGAAAATCATATCCTGAGGCACTATACCACAAGAACCTTTAAAGTTTAAATGACAGACATGGTAAGAACAAGAGGGGATACAAAAATAAAACCACTGAATGAGAATTTCCATTATATGAATATATGAAACTGTCATATTTTCAAATCTCTTTGATGTTCACTACCATTTATCAACCACATTATCAATATGAAATTTTTATTCAGAGTGACTGACTCTACTAAATGACTATCTTTTAGCATATGTCTTGCATGAAATTTTAAAGACAAATTCTTCACTATGCTTTTTATAATCAAGCATAAATCCTCTAACAAGAGAAGAACACAGAGTCTTCTCTATAATCTCATTTGTTGGTATTTTCATAATATTAGCCTGCTCTATGTGGTAAACATTCCTTCCTATATCCATAGCAAATTACTTTGACTGAAATATAAAATAAATATGATTTATCTAAAAACAAACTTTTAGGAAGTCAGTGAAATAAATGAAGAATTTGGAGTCAGAATTAAACTATCAATAGTTATTCACTCTATGAACTTCTGAGCTGTATTGCAACCTCTGTTTCTTCAGCTGTACACATCGTTTCTGTAAAAATAAACCAAAACCTCATTAAATGAGGCTGACAGCCCAAAAGGCGGAGCTCTCCCACCCTAAGTGGATTGCAGAGCCCAAGAGGAAGAAGAAAGACTTCCTTTTCTCGGCTGACAAGAAGCTCAGCCAATGAGAGACTTTAACAACTCAGCCAAAGAAAAGACACTACAGCTCTGAACTCTTCATTTACAGTGGCCCTCCCAACTTCCTCTTCCTCTCTCTAAAAGAGTTTCTCCTTCCCTTGCTGCTGGGGACTCATAGTGTCTTACCACAGTTACAGTCCCGAAATCACAATTCTTTGCTGATTCCAAACAAACCCATTTTTACTGGAGAAATAACTGGCTGTCTATTTGTTTAAGGTCAGCATCTCCAGGAAACAAATATGTATTAACTGTTCTTGATACTTGGGATGTAGGTGAAAGAAATAAAGATTTTCTCTCCTGACTTTTGTGTTCTAATTGTGGGGAGAACTGCATAGATTTGTAGGCTGGCAGGTAAGTAGATGATTAAATCAATATACAGATAATTTTTCCATATGGCAAATAAAATGTGAAAAGAAGAAAGAATGATGGTCACAGGAGTCGAGTAAAGTCTCTTCAAGGAGAATTGACAAAGACTGGGAAATTGAGTACCAAATAAATACATAAAACTCTTCTACTTTAGGATAGAAGGAGCAGGGAGTAAGAGCTTTGAGGCAGAAATGTACTTCCTATGGTAGAGGGGCAAAAAAAGAGAAAAAAGAAAGCCAGTGGGGCTAGAACATGCTAAGGGCTTACGTTTAATCTTGAGTGTGATAAGAGAGTTACTAACAGAGTCATACTAACTTGAGGGTTTGTTGAGAATACCAAATTAAATTATAAATGTATACAAGTATCTGGAAATACTGTTCTTCCATGAGTGTTAGACTTTCATTCTTCAAGAACCAATGTTTAAAGATTTTTACATAGGAAGTTTGGGATAATAAAAAGAACATCATATGCATTGAAGACAAATTTGGATTCGACTCTTTGCTCTGATACCTACTAAGTATGTGATCTTGGGCCTAAAAGGATTAAAAGCCACTTCAAGCAGCTTCCATTTCTCTTCAAAAACACTTTTCACAATCTCGTATGCCTCTATGAGCAGCACATCTCCCCATTTACCTTACAAGAAAGAGAGTTAAATGTAAAATATAATGGGAATATTAAGTATATCTGTAAACAAATATAAACATTGAACCGTATCAAACTATTAATATATCATGATGAGAAACATTATAACAATATAATCATAATACAAATATGCTAAACTTCATTTAGGAGATTTCTAAAACAAGCAGCATGTTGGCAAAACTTAATATCCACACTGAATTGAATAAAATTTTGACTTTCCAGGCTCCTTTTGTTCAGAGAAAACTTATAAAAGGCCAGAATCAGGTTACTCTTTTAAACAGATTTCTAATCTTATGAATTTTATAAGGATATTTAGTTAGCTCAATTTGCATTGATCCTACTTATCCAGGCTAATTTATTATTAGACTTGACATACTGCCCATGATACTAACAAATTTTGTATATAGATACTTGTGTGATGTGGATATTATTGACCTTATACTATCAGCCTGTACTACCACAAAACTAATTAAAGTGAATTAATAGAAGTAGAAAAAAATCTGACTTTTTCCCCTATGCCTATGTGGAAACTTTAAACTTCTATAACCATGTTTATCTTCACAATAGCTGTGATATTTAACATCATCTTATAGGTTACTACTTTTTAAATCTGGTGTCTCGTCTATACCTTGCTCATTAAAACTGTGTCAAAGATTTTAAGTAGTCAACAACAGGTGTACATAATTGTCTCCCTTTCTTTTCTACCCCAATGTGAGTGTTGATAGTAGTTATGCTGTAACTTGTCCACTATTTGGAAGGGAGATGGGAGATGCTTTAGGGTCATTGAATAAGGTGGAAAGAACTGAACTTTACTACAATCTTACATTTGAGTTGTTTGCAGTAAAGGCAGAGACTTTGGGTTTGTCCACTTGGGGAAGAGGTGCGATATTTCAAGTGTGCGAAGAAGAGAGAATCCAACCCACAAGAGAAGACTATAGCTAACACCGGAAACATGCTCCCAAATCCCGTTTTCTCTTCCTGGGTTTACAAGACAACTATTTTTCCTAGCCTTCCTTGCAGTTAATTGCGGCCACACTACTGAGCTTGTGCTAAGGGAACGTGCCCAGAATTATGTGTGTCACTTCCAGGCTTGGCCCTGAAACAGTCATAAGATCCTCTATGCTTTCTGTCTCTCCCATTTCCGTTGATGGAATTGAAAACTCATAGATGATGGAGCCACAGAATGGAAGGGGCCTGGATCATTGAATGACAGCTCAGAGAGGAATAGATGGATGAACCATGCAACCTGCACTAATGCAGGCATAAGATATTAACTAATTTTTTTAAGTATATGATATTTTGGGGCATATTTGTGACTACAGTTTTCTCAATTATTGAAAGAAAGACAGAATTCTAGTTTCCAAGAAGATAGGTACAGTGCATATACTTTTCATTTCTGTCTCCAGATTGTCTTCCATGATTCCTGGCACACAGTGGGTGCTCAGTTTATAACTGACAGATTGCCTGACTGTAGAATGAGGAGATGAATGTCTAGAAAGATTACATTTGATTAAATAGATGTCACCCCAGCGTACCCTGGGTTCATTTCTGATTTAGGTTTAGGAATAACCTAATTTATCCTTTATAAGCAAATATGTGACAATAAAATCAAACACATATAGGGTCTTTGGTCAGTATTAGATTTCCATTGCTGTAATAATTTGCCATAACAGATTACCATAAATTTGGTGGCTTAAAATAACACAAATTTATTATTTTATGGTGCTATAGGTCAGAAGTCTGACATGAGTCTCACTGGGCAAAAATTAAGGTGTTGACATAGCTGAGTTCTTTCTGAAGGCTCTCAAGAATTTGTTTTCTTGCACTTTCCAGCTTTTAAAGACTGCCTACATTCTTTGGCTCATGACTCCCTTCCTCTATCTTCAAAGCCAAAAACAGCATGTTGAGTCTTTCTTATGTCAAATCACTCCAACTTCCTCTTCTACCTCCCTCTTTCACTTTTAAGAATCCTTGGACTGCATTGTGCCCAGCTGCATGATCCAGGATAACCTCCTATTTTTAATATTAGCTGCTTACCAAATTTAATTCCATCTGCAAACTTGATTCCCCTTTGCCGTGTAAACTAACATATTCACAGGTGCTGGGGATTATGTTGTGGACATCTTTAGGAGGCCATTGTTCTGCCCACCACAATTCTTTTGTATATAAGTAACAGTTTATTAAATTTAATGAAATTCATAAAATGCCACAATCAAGAATCCTCGTAGGAAGCCATAGATTTTCAGAGGACACATCAGTCTAATTTTATTGATTTCTATTTTTGCACAAATCCTAAAAGGAAGGTACTGAAAAGGTAAGGAGGGAAAAAACTGAAGCCCTGCTTCATATTCATTTCTAACATATTTGGAGTCACCCTTTATTTTGCAGGATCAGCCTAGTTAATGAATTTTCCATCTGTTCTTGTTTGTTATCTTACCAATCTGCTATATATTCATGCCCTTAAAACAGCTGAAATAGTCTCTTGCTGGAGGCTGGAATGTACCTTTGTAGTGCAGGGGATGATTTTGACATATTTTCAGTTCCTATTGTAACTGTCTAGAAGTGTCTGGGGTGACATCAGATTTCACATTCATTCTTGTTCACTCAGAAACCCATTTAGCTTGGGGCAAATGGGACATATTCTCTTTCACATTGCTGGCACTATTGAAAAGCCAAATGACGAAAGAGCCTACAGTTTTTGTTTTTCAGTTCCCCAAATTCCGTGTTTATACCATGGCTTTTGTCATTGGAGGAAGATTGCTCTCATATAACAAAGCTACCTCGGGTTTCCTTATCACTAGCACTTCCTGATACAGGGCATTTGAGATTGCCAGCTGGAATCTATTACACTTTCTGTTTATCCTTTTTCACATTTTTCTCAATTCCTCTTCTAAATAAAACAAAACAAAAACTAATATTTGGTTATTTACTCATTGGTAAGTTAAAGCTTTCAATGACAGAGAAAATGTTTGAGTATTCCTGGGGACTCTTGTTTCCTCTCCTTTGAGCACTGATAATTTGTTTTGAAGTCCCAGCTATCTAATATTTGTAATATTTGGCATCATGTTTCTTTGATCTTGACCAAAGTCATCTGACCATCTCTTGAAATACTATTACTAGGACCACTGAATTTAAGGTTATATTAGTAATTTCAGCTGAAGACTGAGTTTTTATCTTATGCTTTTAAGGCATTCAGTGTTATCTTGATTGACACTCAAGGTCTAAAGAGAGAAATAGAAAAGTAAACCAACTAGAAGTGGAATGAGAGTTGAATCTTAACTGGGTGCAGCTTCTAGAGAGCTTTGAGACAGAAATTCTTCAAAGGACAAACAACCTCCAAATGAGCGAGCACCAACATAATAGGGATGGAAAAGTTTCACCTGACTTCTAGTTGAAGCCTCCTGCTTCAAATAAAACAGATTCCTAAGGTCAAGTCTAGAGCAAAACAACATTTGAGCTCACGGGCCATATTGTCCACTGGAAAGCAGAGGGTCAAGCCTATTGCTGGCAAAGAAGTGAGAGAGTATAGAGGAATCAGTGCCAAGGTCCAAGAATAAGTGAGGAGCAAGAAAATGAGCATCTTACCCGTAATCAGAAAATAGGGGCGGAAGGAAAGGCAATTTAGAATACCTGTGAGAGACTTAGTTCTGCTGGTGAAATTTCCAACTCTGCCGTGTTTTGTAATACTAAACTGGACTTGATGTGTTTCCTTAAGTTGACAGTCTCAGACCATTTGTGTAGCTATTGGGTTTCTTCATGTTTTCCTGTGCAGAAAACTAAACTGGATCTTAACCCCATGATTTGCAAAGCATATTTATCTCAGAATATAGCACTTAGACTCACAAAAATTTGGTTGGTTAATCTTTTGAGAGCTATTTGCATTTCTTTGCATATCTGACACTGTCAAATTCAGACTGCTTTAGTCTATTTTTAGAAATATAGTTATTAAAAGGGTTACTCTGGGAGATGATGTCAGAAAGAAAAAAGGACTATTATTTTCTTTCAAAATATTTTCTTGCATTATTATGTAGGGAAATGCTGAGGTTGGCTATTTACTCACACAAAATTGAACTTCTTATTGGCAGTGTTCATAACAGACTAGAACTTTAGAAGGGAAATGATACATATAGAAAACTTATTTTCAAATCTCTAAAAAATAGGTAATCTTTACTGTCTTTCTCAGTGACCATTGGTCTCAGGAACATCTTATTTTAAAGCCTCTATGAAAATCTCCTTAAGTCTGTTCTCATGGGATATACTTCCAAACTGAACTGGAAATGTTACCTTGTACTTTGGTTATTATTGCTCTTGTCATAGATTATGGAGAAAGTAGATGGAAATAACAGTCTTTGAGACTCTACCATATAAGAAACATACTGGTAGTGATTATAATTAATCTTCTCAAGAACTCTATAATATCATGTATTATTATACCTATTTTAAAAATGAAGAAACATACTGAGAAATTAAATGATGTGTTCAAGAGTGTGAGCCAGGGTGGAAATTCAGATCAACTTGATTTTAAATCCATGCTCTCTTTAATACACTGCACCGTCTCTGCATGAAAACAAGTCCTCCTTCACCCACGTTTTACCTGTCTGTTCATTGTTCTGCCCTGTACATACTCCTTCAGAAATGGAAAGGGATCCAAGGAAGATAGCATTTTATCCACTCCATTGACTTCAAAAGTAAATAATTTGAGTCTCTATTCTCCAGAATCGCTATGAGATTAACATTAGTCATTAGTCAATCCAAAATTAAGTACAGACATATATTTCTTTTGTTTTTGTTTTTTTGCTTAAAATTCCTTAATATTTTTGCTTAAATTTTAATTAATTTTAAACGTTTAAAATACAATATATGTTGTATCCATTATACGTGTATATACATACATATATGTGTGTATGTATATGTGTGTATACTTATATATGTATATATGTTCTATGTGCTCTATAAATATGTGTTATATATGTATAATGGATGTTTATATATATGCATATATATATGACATGTACAGTTCAGAATAGCAGTAAAAGGAAGATCTATGCAGCAATTTTCCTACTTAAAAAATAGAATATTACCATTGTCTTTGAAGAACATCTGAACCTATTCCAAGTACATAATTCCCCTACAGGTAACCAAAGTCCTAGAGTGATTGTTAATCATTGTTTTCTTTCCTTTGCAATTTTATCATATATGTAAATATACCCCAAAAGACAAGCTCAATGACAGACAATTTTATATAAGCAGAATCATATTATATGACTTTCTTAAAACTCTCTTTGCCCTCAAAATTTTATTGATGAGATTCATTATGTTCATGGGTGTGTGTGTTATTATGATTTATAGCAAGAAATATATATTTGATCTTTTTCCTACTCCTGGTACAGAGCTCTTAAAACCCATGGACTTTCCCTAAGTACCAAGAGCAACAAAGGTGGTTTTTGTTATGTTAATGAGGTGACTTTTGGAAATCGCTTAAAGATGGGGTGTTGGTTTCTGTAGGAACCAGCCAATTAGAGGGTTGGAACTTTCAGTCCTTACCTCCCAACCTCTGGGGATGGGAGAGGACCTGGAGGTTGAATCAATCACCAATGGCCAATGATTTAATCAATCATGAATTTGTAATAAAGCCTCTGTAGAAATCTAAAAGAAGGGGGCTCAGAGATCTTTCAGGTTCCTGAGTCAAAACACAGCCACATGCTGTCCCCAAACTCCCCAGAGACAGAAACTCCTGAGTTTACCTTATGGGTCTCTTCATCCGGCTGTTCATTCATATCCTTTAATAGCCTGTGTAATAAACCAGTTATTTAGCAAGTAAACTATTTTTCTGAGTTCTGTGAGCCACTCTAGCAAATTAATTGAACCCTAGGAGGAGATGTGGGAACCTACTATTTATAACCAGTTGATCAGAAGTACAGGTAACAGCCTGGGCTTGCAATTGGCATCTGCACTGGGGTGAATCTTGTGGGACCAAGCCCTTCACTTGTGGGATCTGATGCTATCTCTGGGTAAGCAGTGTCAGAATTCAGTTGAATTGTAGGATACCCAGCTGGTGTCAGAGAATTGTTGGGTGGCGTGGAAAAAAACACACATCCTAGTTCCTACTTATTCATTTTTACTGCTTTGTAATAATCCATTTTTCAAATATAGAATAATTTATTTATCCATTCTCCCATCCATGGTTTATTATAGACATTATTTAAACAATGCTGCTTTTGTTCTTACTCACTCCCTGGGAGTGGAGATGCAAGAGTTTCGCTAGAGTATATATTCAAAAGTGAAATCACTAGCTGTTAGATGGTGCACATATTCAATTTTACTAGAAAATACTGAGTTTGTTTTTGAAAATGGAGATACCAGTTTACCTTGCATTCAGCAGCGTATAAGAGTTTCCACTGCTTCATCTACTGGCCAAAACTGATATAGGCATATTTTCCAATCTGGAAGTTTGTAAAATGGCATTTCATTATATTTTTAATTGACATTTCCATGATGACTAATAAGTTGATCATATTAAATCTGCTGTTGACCAGTCCACTTCTAGGAAATTCCTGCTCTGTCCTTTGTCCATTTTTTCTATTGGGTTAACTATATTTCCTAATGATTTATAGTGATTCTTTTTATACTACAGAGATCACAATTCTTTTTATTATGTGTTTCGCAAATGTCTTCTTTGAGAATCTTTTGAGCAACAGAATTATTAATTTTAATGAAATCTAATATATTAGTTTCTTTAGGTTTTTAATATTTTGTCTCTAAGAAATTCTTATCTATCCAAAGGTAACAAAAATATTAACTTATCGTTCTTTAAAACGTGTAATAATTTGCCTTCACAATTTTTTTATCCATCTGGAATTGATTTTTTGTTTATGATATGAAATAGAGGTCTAATTTTATTTTTGTTTGTATATAGATAATCTGTCATCAATGTATATCTACTCTATTCCACACATATGCAATACTCTCTGTGGCATTAAATTGGTTTCCATAAATGAAGAGCTGTTTCTAAGTTACCTCTTATGAACAATTCTGAAGAATGTTCTAGAACATTGACCTAGGCTTGTGCCAGTAACGTTTGTTTTAATTATTAAAACTTTTTGATAAATTTGGGTTTATTTTTTAATGGAAAGACTCTTATTCTTCTCTCTCAATAGTTCCTTGGACATTGCAGACTTCTCGCTTTTTAAAGTACACTTTAAAGCTACTTGTAAAGTTCTCTTATGAAAAATCTTGGGATTTTTAATTGAAATTTCACTGAAGCTATAGTTCAGTTTGGGGGAAATTAACACACTTTTATATTAAATATTTCTATCTTTGAACTTTACACAAGACTTTTTAAAGTTTTTCAAAAATGTTATAATTTCCTCACAATTGTCTTAAATATATCTTATCAGATTTATTTAAGAGGTATCATATATTTGTACTTGCAATTGTAACTGATATCTTGGTTTAAACGATGCTAACTTAGTTGCTGATATTTTCTAAATAATCTAAATAATAACCATGCCATGAATAACTAATGAGAGTTTTGTTTCTTCTTCCTAATCTACATACTTTCTATTTATTTTCTTGCCACACTATGCTGGTTAGGTCATCCAGGATGATATTGAGAAAGTAGGAAATTGTGGGCTAATGGGAAAAGAAGCTAAACAAAACGGGCATTAAAATATATAGATGAACACAATTAATCTAAATACAGTTTCAAATTTTGAAATTAAAATTTTAACTGTTTATAAAATTTGGACATTATTTTCAAGAATGTTGAAAATCTGGAAACAAACTTCCAGATCATTTTAAGAAACATAAAGATAGTGAGAAAGAGATTCAGTTGAATCACAGTAAAGTTTTTCTCTCTTTTTTAAAAGGAAATTAATGTTGTTTGTCAATTCTCAGGATCAATAGAATAATATAAATGTGAACATTCATGCTAATATGGGAGGGATAGTTAGTAGATAGAATGTTATGGATGTTATGTTTTCATCTATAATTATTATAGCCAATTATAATTTGGGGGACTTGGGAAAAGGTTTAACAAAGGAAGTCAGTTTGTATGCCATACAATTCCCAATACATTAAAATTTTAAATACGGAGTATATTTTATGTGTGATATGTGAAATTAAATTTTATGAGAGGAATGAGTTTCTTGTTCCAAGTGTAGTTAATATACTTAAAATTTTAAAGAGAGAAGTATTATTTATGAGGTTTGAATTGACACTTTTTCCAAGCTGGCTTTAAATTGTCCAAATATTATCTTTTCCTGGAATTCTACATTAATTGCATTCTTCTCTCTCACTTTTACTTGAACTTTATACTTATGTTCAACAGACTATCACAAGCACAGTCCTTGGACCAGCTCTATCTAAATACTTCTTCAGAGTATATCTTAAAAATGAAGATTATTGAACCTCACCTGGTAGCTACTAAATCAGAAGCCCTGGGGATGGGGCCCAGGAATATTAACTTTAACATTATCCTAGGTGTTAGTGAGGTTTACCTCAGAAGAGAATCATTGCTCTCATCCTAGAGCGCACCTTAGATTCTCCTCCCCCTCCCAGTAAACACTACTACTCAAGCATAGCTTCAGAGATTTTAACTTAGTAGTCCTGTGTTGGTAACTGAGTATGTATATCCTAAAGGACTTGCCCAATTGATTCTGTTGCTTACCCTTTACTATATAGAGTATGTAGTGGACATCTGTCATTGGGGTTGACTAACATCCCAGCACATCTTTTAACCACTTGGCTACATTTTGTGAGTTTCCCATATTATGAGTCCTACTTTTACAAACCAGGATTTAAGACAACAACACACAGACCTATATTTTCCAGGTGCTTTTGCAGTAGGATTCAACATGTAGACTAAGTCCCACCAATCAGACTCATTCACGTAAGATTAACAAGGAAACAAACAGCATGTGGAGATGTCAAGACTCGATGGAAAGAGGTAAGAGCAATTTTTACCTAAGTTCTTTAAAAGTTAGACACCAAATATTTGACTGAGAAGCCATCTCAAAATGCTAGGATTATCCTCGTAGCACTGTTATCAACTACCATTGTTATTGACCATCATTGTCAAATATCTTCAATGAGGGATGAAGGATTGAATTGTTTAAAATGTAGGCAAGACAGAAAAAGTTAAGAATTGAAGTCCAAGTTGCTTCTAGCTCGACTTCATGCTACAGTGCTTATAACCTCCAGCATAATGAATTGGATCAGCTTAGTTTCCTGACATTTCCCACATGTGCTGTTCACTCATATCAGAAACTGATAACCTTGGAGATATATTATTAGTTTAACTTGGGAGAAATAAAAGATCTCTTTACATGAAGATTTAATAGGATTGTACATCAGACACTCCAAGAACCTCAATACTGATGTCTATTTCTTTTTTTCTTTTTGGAGCTAAGTATATGCCTGTGAAACTATCTCTACAATCTATGCCATAAACCTATCCATGACTTCCAAAAGATGATGACTTCCTCCCACTGTCTTATTTATTTATTTATTTATTATTATTTTGTGGTAAAAATACAACATAAAATCTACTCTTTCAGCAAGTCTATAAGTGTACTATATAGTATTGCTAACTGTAGGCATTATGCTGTATAGTAGACCTCTAAGACTTATTTATCCAGTATAACTGAAACTTCATACCCTTTGACTAATACCTCCCTGTTTTCCCTTCTCTCCAACCTCTGGCAACCACCATTGCACTCTGCTTCTATGAGTTTGATTATTTTAGATTCATCATGTAAGTGATGTGTAATATTTGTTCTTCTGTTTCTGGCTCATTTCACTTAGTATAGTGTTCTCCAGGTTCATCCATGCAGTTGCAAATAACAGGATTTCCTTCTTTTTAACACTAATATTTTACCGCATGTATTTAGCACGTTTTCTTTATCCATTCGTCTGTCAATGAACATTTAGTTTGCTTCCGTGTCTTGGCTATAGTAAAGAATGCTGCAGTGAACATGGGAGGGCACTTATCTCTTTGAAATCCTAGTTTCAATTCCTCTGGATGTGTACGCAGAAGTGGGATTGTTGGATCATATGGTAGATTTATTTTTAATTTTTTAAGGACCCTCCATACTGTTTTCCATAGTGGCTGCACCAATGTTCAGTCCCACCACTAGAGGACAAGGATTCCTTTTTCTCCACATCCTTGCCAACATTTGTTATCTTTCATTTTTTTCTGATAGAATTCATCCTAACAGGTGTGAGGTGATATCTCTTTGTGGTTTTGATTTTCATTCTCTTATCATCAGTGATATTAGCATCTTTTCATATATCTTTTGGCCTTCTGTATGCCTTCTTTGGAGAAATGTCTATTTAGTTCCTTTGTCCATTTTCCTTTGAGTATTTTTTTTCTGTTGAATTCTTCTTGATTATTGATATTTAACAGGAGTGTACATCATGAACCTCAGTAGTGATGTCTATTTCTTATAGCAAAGATATTTTGCTATTTCCTTCTCTAAAAAAAAACAGCAACCAGAATTTCTTCTAAACTCATGTTGCTATGGAGTTGGTTGTGGGATTATACTGAATACTTTCTTTGAAAACATCCTTTTATTTAAGCTAATTTATATCAGAATTAGTGCATGCATGAACAATTGGTGAAGTCAAAAAGAATATTAAAAATTTACATTTATTCTCTATTTTTACAAAAGCAAAAAATAAAATTGGTGGATGTTGTTCTTTCTAATTATTTGAGACTGAGTTTGTAAGTCAAAAATATTTTAAACTATTATAAAGGAAATCATAAAATACTTAGAGATTTTTTAATCAAAATCACAAAACTATCTTCCTTGAAAATTATTTCAGAAGAAACTATTGAAGGGAATTGAAAGCATAGAAAGTGTGTCAAAACATATCAAAGCAAATTGACTATATAAAGCAAGGGACATTTCTTTTACAAGTATTTAAAAGTATATTTTATTCATAAGAAATAAATTATTTATTATATAAATTAAGAAATAGTAGTGATTGTGGCAAATACAATATATTATGGATAAAAAATATACATCTTGATACTGAAAAATATGCCTTATGCTACTGGTCTGCATTGGCTCCACAAGAATCTGAGAATCATCTCACCTAACTGAAAAACAAATTTTAAAAGTATGTAGAAAGGGCAGATTCACTGAACTGTATGATCTCCATGATTTTCCAGGTCATGTCCGTCTAATCTGTCAGACTTCCCTAGGTAAGAAGTACAAATCAACAAAAATTTTTAATTCATTTGAATTACCCTTTCAAATGATCTCATGTCATGCATTCTGTTTTTCTTTCAGTCTTTTCAGCTCCTAACAAGTTGGAAACTGTCTGAATCTACTACCCTCCTGTGTTTTGGCTTAAAATAGTTTGGGGCATTTATCTTTTGTCCATAGAAACCTGGCTAATCCTGCCACTATGAAATCTTCAAGGAATTATAGACACCTCACTTATGAAAAAATAAGTGGTAATATTTTGAGAAAATAATATAGAACTTGTAAACATGGTGGTTGCCACTTTCCTTTTCCAAGTCCTTGCAAATATCATTAACATAAATGTACTCTTTCCTGCTGAATTTAGACTCAGCCACAATTCACATGATATGGCATCGCACACACTGGCACTGGGCTTGAGGTCTTTGGCTTGTGTCTATTACAAACATGGTTACATCATCTCAGGGTGTTGGCAGATTGGTCCTCATATCTTCTGGAGAAATTGAAATGTGTAGCAAAAGACTTAAAGAGGCAATAATAAATTTTAGAAGACAGTGTCAGAGGAGGAGTTAAATCTTCACCTCTTTTGAAGATTAATGAATGAAGAATCATAGTGATTTGTTGCAAAGTCAGAAGGAGATATCCAGCTGAGGGAAAGTTGAATGAATGCCTAAGGAAATGTGTAGTGAATTCTCCTATAGTGTATTGAACACAGGAAAAAGAAAAACAAACAAAATTTACAAATATTATTTCTTGATGAACATAGGATTTGATCTATGTGGGGAATTTATTAAACATACACACATAGGTTTACCTCATGTAATACTCTAAACAACCTGTTAGTTTAATAGTACTAATAATATTCCCTTGTGATACTTCTGGTAGATATTCTGATATTTCTGGTAGAAATAAAATGGACTTTAGATTTAGAACATACACATGTTAATTCAATAAATATTTCTTATCATTTTTTATTCGCCAGGTGTTATTTAAGGTCTTAAATCATAGATAGAACCAAACAGACAAAAATCCCAATGGGAAAAAATAGAAAATAAGCAAAATCAGTTAATATAATATGCAGTGCATGAGATTTTAGTAAGCGCTTTGCAGAAATATAGAGGAAAAGCATAATTGACAGTATTGTTAGTGGGACATAAAATTCTTTAAATTGTGGTGTACTGCCTACATCTGTTGGCATGGAGCATCCATTTTCATCTCCTTTTCTTCCTCTTTGTATGACAGTATCTAGCAAATTAAAAACTACATTTCTCAAACATCTTTGAAACTAAGATTCTGGGTACAAAAAAGAGTTTACCAATTGATGCATTTGGGTGAGCTTTATAAAGGAGAAATGAGGTGAAGGCCATTTTCCTGCAGTTTTGCTGTTTTCTGAGGGAACATATGCTTATGAAGTTCTAGAGTCAGTCATCAGTTTCCTCCATGACTATAGAGAGTTGTAGTGGAAGTTGAATTCTGAGTCATTTCTGGAAACACAGCCTATGGCATACTTCCTCAGTCTCTCAAACATTTTTTCCAGATGTTATTTCCAAGTATTTAATCCCTTCCTGTTTAAACATTTAAATCAGTTTGTGTTTTCTGCATTAAACACTTGTTAATGCAGGATTTTAAGAATAACCAAACTAAGAAGATGACTTGTGATCAAAGACTTGAAGGAGGTAAGGTAACTAACTATTTGGGTATATGGGAAATGACACTCCAAGAAGATGGAACAGCAAGGACCGAGAATCCTGAAGTAGGAGCACACTTGACATATTCAACAACAAAGAGAATCTGTAGGACTAGAGCAGAGTGAGCAAAAGAGAAAGCATAAAAGGAGATGGATGTACATATTCACGGAGAGGAAGACTCAATATTGACAAGATGTAAGTTCTTCTCAACTTGATTTATAGACTTGACGTAATCCTATTCAAAATCCCAGCATGTTATCTTATGGCTATCAACAAATTGGTTCTAAAGTTTATATGGAGAGGCAAAGACCCAGAATAGCCAATACAATATTGAAAGAGAAGGATAAAGTTGGAGAAATGACACTGCTTGACTTCAAGACTTACTACAAAGTTACAGTGATCAAGGTAGTGTGGTACTGGTGAAAGAGTAGACAATTAGATCAATGGAACAGAACAGAGAGCTCAGAAGTAGACCCACACAAACATAGCACACTGATCTTTGATAAAGGAGCAAAAGCAATACAATGAAGCAAAGATAATCTCTTCAACAAATGGTGATGAAACAACTAGAAATATATGTGAGAAAAAAAGAGAATCTAGACACACATTTTACACCTTACAAAAATTAACTCAAATGGATCATAGACCTAAATGTAGAGTGCAAAACTATAAACCTCCTAGAAGATAACACAGGAGAAAATCAAAACCATCTTGAGTATGGTGATGAGGTTTTAGACGCAACACGACAGGCGTAATCCATGAAAGAAAGAATTGATAAGCTGTACTTCATTAAAATATAAAACTGCTTTGAGAAATATAATGTTAAAAGAATGAGAAGGGGCTCGCCCGGTGGTGCAGTGGTTAAGTGCATGCATTCTGCTTCTCAGCAGCCTAGGGTTCGCCAGTTTGGATCTTGGGTGCGGACATGGCACCACTTGGAAAAAGCCATGCTGTGGTAGGCGTCCCACGTATAAAAGTAGAGGAACATGGGCATGGATGTTAGCTCAGGGCTAGTCTTCCTCAGCAAAAAGAGGAGGATTGGCAGTAGTTAGCTCAGGGCTAATCTTCCTAAAAAAAAAAAGAGAGAATGAGAAGACAAGACACAGAGGGGAAGAAAATATTTGCAAAGAGATCTGATAAAGGATTGTTACCTCAAGTATACAAAGAACTCTTAAAATTCGACAATGAGAAAATATACAACTCAATAAAAATAGGCTGAAGACCTTAACAGACACTTCAGCAAAGGAGATATACAGATGGCAAATAAGCATACGAAACGATGTTCTGCATCATACATCATCAGGGAAATGCAAATTAAGCAATGAGATATCATTACACATCTATTAGAATGGTCAAAATCTTGAAAATCTGAATGTCCAAAATCCAGAACACTGATAACACCAAATGCTAGTGAGGATGTGAAGCCACAGGAACACTCAGTCGTTGCTAGTGAGAATGCAAAATAGTACAGCCGTTCTGGAAGACAGTTTGACAGCTTTTTACAAAACAAAATATACTCTTACCATATGATCCAGCAATTACACTCCTTGATATTTAACCAAATGAGTTGAAAACTTATGTCCACACAAAAATCTGCGTATAGATGTTTATAGCAGCTTTATTCATAATTGCCAAAACTTGGAGGCAGCCAAGATGTCCTTCAGTTGGTAAATGGGTAAATAAGATGTGATACACCCAGATAGTGGAATATTATTCAGTGGTACAAAGAAATGAGCTACTAAGCTGTAGAAAAGCATGGAAGAATATTAAATGTATATTACTAAGTGAAAGAAATCAATCTGAGAAAGCTACAAACTATGATTCCAACTATATGACATTCTGGAAAAGGCAAAACTATGGAGACAGTAAAAAGCTCAATGGTTGCCAGGGCTTACGGGGTTGAAGGGTGAGTAGGTGAAACACTGAGTGTTTTTAGGGCTGTGAAAATACTCTGTATGACTCCATAATTATGAATACATGTCATTTATACATTTGTCCAAAGCCATACAATATACAACACCAAGAGTGAACCTTCTCGTAAATTTTGGATTTGGGGTGATTATGAAGTGTCAGTGTAGGTTCATCAATTGTAATAAACAAGGGATGTTGATACTGGGGGAGGCCATCTGAGGTCAGGGAGTATATTGGAAATCTCTATAACTTCTCTTCAAATTTTTTGTGAGCCAAAAACTGTCTAAAAAAATAAAGTCAATAAATAGAAAAAAATTACATTAAAAAACAGAGATGGATGAGGCTAAAGATAACAGGGAGCTAGATGACTTCCATCCTCTCAAGGCCACGTTCATAATGCTTGCTTTTATTTCAGTGAAATGTAAGCCAATAAAAGGTTTTGAGCACAGAACTGCTATAAACTTTTATAATTATAGGAATGCCCTGATACCATTGCCGTATTGAGGAAAGACTAACAGGAGGCAAAGGTAGAAGTGGGAGACCAGTTGGAAGCTATTACAGGCATCCAAATGGGAAACAAATGTGGCTTCAAGCAAAACGAGGGTGATGAGGTAGTGAGAAGTAAACAGATTCAAAAGGCAGAACGGATAGGATTAAAAGTTGTGAAAGGAAACTAAGTCAAAGAAGGCTCCAAAAGTTTGGCTTGAGTGGTTGGGAGGGTAGAGTTTCCATTTACTGATATGAACAAGGATGTAGACAAAAGAAGTTTGTGGAAAAATAGCTAAGATGTGGTATACTGGACATGCACTCTGGTACCTAAATTCTTTGTGCGCATTCAATTACAAGCTACATTTCCTTGGGCAATTTGTTTAACTTCCTTGTACCTCAATTTCTTCATTTATAATAGTAACTATTTCACAGGTTTGTTGTTAGGGATAAGTAAGCTAATACATGTAAAACTCAGCCTATTTTCTGGTGTGTAGTGAGCACTATATAGGTGGTAGCTGTTACTATTATCAAATGGGTGGCTGGCATTTAAAATTTGAGATGTTTACTAGACATACAATTGGAGATGTTTAATAAGCAATTGGACAAAAATCTAGAGTTCATGGGAAAGCTCAACGATAGAGATATAAAGTTGAGAAGCAATAATTAGACATTACAGAGTTGAGAATTTCTTCCTTTACATACCATTTTATCGAACACATGCGACTATTGTGAATTATGAAGTATCTTAAATACCGTTTAGTCAGAAGATATTTAAAGGCATAAAGCTGGAGGTAATAACCAAAAGAATAATGGTATATAGAAAGATAAGTGGTTCAAATACAGATTCCTACTGCACTATAATGTCCATTCAGTAAGATCAGGAAGAAACATCAAAGGAAACTGAGTGAAAATTGCTTGCCAGTGAAGTAGGAGAAGAATTAAGAGAGTGAAGTGTATTGGAAACCAAATGAAGAAAGTGTTTCAAGGATGAGAGAATAACGAACTGCAAGTGCTGCTGTAAAGTCAAATAAGATGGAGGTTATTTGGCGACATGAACGAGAAGAGTTTTGGTGAAATAGGCGAAGAAAACCTAATTAGCATGGGTGCAAAAAAGAATGTGTCAAATAAAAATGGCAAGTAATAGGATATATTGGAATATATGAGGAAGCCATTTTGGTGTAAACCTAATTCGGCCTGACCTTGTCTTTCCAAAAGGGTCTGACCGAGGCCGTTGAGCATGCATTGTATATCTGCTTTAGAGATTCCCTATGGCAAGAGCAAAAGGCCCTTGAGATAAAGGTGCAAGTTCCCTCCCCGTCCCAACATTGGTGTCTCCTTAAGGATTAAGCATCTTTCCTTAGGCTAGAAACTGATTGCTGTGCTCACCTGTGACCGTCCAGCTCAAGACAATAGACTTGCCTCCTGCTACGCCCACGAAGATAGCAGACCACTACCTGCTGTGTCCATCAAGCGCTGTGCAGACAGGGCCATCTTGTGACTATTGTGAGAGGGACATTTCAATCATATGTGAAACACCCTCTTTGAGGGTATATAACCGCCCTATGTACCCCCACTTCTTTGGAGTGCTCTGTTCCTTTGTGGAAAGACTCTCCCGGGTTATAATCCTAAGATTTAAGCTCAGAATAAACTCACCCAACTTTTCATTTATAGATTGGTTATGGATTATTTTCGTCGACAAATGGAAAGAGAAAAATTGGAGACAACCACTTTAAAGAATTTTGCCATAAAAAGAAACAGGATGGTAACTTGCGTTACCCTCTTTGGAGCCAAGAGAGAAGCCGTTTTATGTTGTTGTGTTTAACAAGGGAGAAATTATAAAATATTTTTATGGATAAGCAGTAGAAGAGATTATAAACAGTAGAAGAGAAAGAGAAGAGAATTTCTGAAGCCTAAATCCAAAACAAATGTTAGAGGGTGTTCTTTAGTTCACTAAATGCAGAGATCACACTAGTTAAGAAAATGGACAGAGCACTACTGATCATAGAAAGGGCAGGAATGCAGATGAGTTGTTAGATGTGTGCTAGGAGCTTCGGCAAGTTATCTTCTGAGTGCTTCAGTGAATTACGAAGCCAGTTCGTTATATGTGAATAAGGATGAGAAACTGTAGGAAGTCAGTGGAGACTGGAAGGCAGGAAACAGTCTACTGGGAAAGTGGAAAAGAGAAAAGGCAGGAGAATTCAATGGTATTGCTTGACATCCATGTTAGTGATTCAGCATTTAATGTGAGCCTAGTCAGCATGTTTGGGTTTTTTTTTCTCTAAACATCTTCATCTATATGGCTGCAGATGCAGAGTAGGCAAGAGTCTTATTTGACCGGGGTTATGACTTTTTAGATGAAAATGCCAAAAGAAGATGGGAATGAAGAATTAAGTGAGTATACATGGGAATCAATTAATATAAAATTCATGAAAGATGCAGAGGACAGGGCATGGTAAAAAAGTGGTAATATCAATTCATGTAATAGTTTGAGCAGAGGATTGTGGACTGGAGTCCTGAGGGAGTGAGGGAAAATAGAGAGATGGTGTCAGAAAGGTGAACGCTTGAAGCTGAGATATTGCTTTTATTAATGCTGACCAGCTCTATGGTATGGCTGTGGGAATGAGGGACTGAAGTAGGGTAGAGGACAAAAATCCTTGGAAAGGAGGAGATTCTGGATTAGAGGTGCAGATGTTGATTCACAGGTAATGAAATCACCCATTTTCATTGAAGCAATGGTATTAGAGAGAAGAAGTTATTGAGCCAGGAGGTAAAATCTTAAAAGAGTAGGATAGAGTTTCATAGAAGTTGGAAGATGACAGAAAAAGAAGAGCAAAGTGGATAGTTTAGTTTGTGACATGAGATTAAAATTTGTGGGCATATGAGAAAAAATGGAAGGATAGTTTAAAAGAGACAAAGAGGATTAAGGTGTCCACCTCCATTCCCCAACTCCAGGGGTAGTGTTGTAGCAGACCCCATGTGACACAGTGTCTCCAAGGGAAACTCGATTCCATTTAGTACTAGAAGATAAAGAGAATGCTCAGAGAAGATATTGAAGTTATAGTGGATGGCGATGGCTGAGATCCAAACGGCACAGGTAATATGTAAAAGAAGCGACATTTGCACCAAAACATTCTGACTCCTGCTCCAGTGCTGTAAGAGCTTTGGCTTGTTTCTTTGCTGTCATAAATTAATCTGAGTTACTTATTTGGTTATTCTGTACATAATCCTTAAAATGAACAAATGCCTTTCAGTAGGAATTGTTGTATAATGGTAGTCATATAATTGTAAGTACTATAGCCTTGACTTAATCTCCTCCTATAGTCATAAAATAAATAAAATTACATAGGTCTAGCAAATCTATTTAAGGAATTAAAACTCTGCAATCATGCACTGCAGGAAAAGAAGGGAAGGATAATGAAATATGAACCCTTCATGTCAAACGATGTGAAAGCTTCTTCCTCTAGGCTTACCTCAAGCTCTGGCAGTGTGAAAATATGCAGCCTCCTTTAAGGAGGGAACCTGGAACTGACACTGTCGTTTTTGCTGAAATTGACACATTCTGTCTCACTTACAGTAATTGAGATATCAGGATGAATTCTCCCTATAAGCACAATAGAACTTCCTGGAAACCTGCACATCATGGAAATTTTGAAGTAAGTCAACTGGTGTTTCTATCTCAGGAAGCATCACAGACACCCAGTCTCCCAAGATAGAAACTTCAGAGCCAACCTTGACTCCTGATGTCTCCCTCATCTCACACATCCAATCATTAGCTTAGTAATCCTTCCTCATAAATATCTCTTGAATCTGGCTTTTCCTCTCCACTTCCACTGCCAGTGCCCCAGCTCAGGCCTTCATTATCTCTTGCCTGGAACTTTTCAACAGTCTCCTTTATAGACGGGTATCTCTTCAACTAATCTTTTCTTCACTCAAGTCCATACTCCACACTGCAATAGAGTTATCATCTCAGAAAACTACTTCGGTGATGCTGATGTCAGTTTTCCTGGAACTCATGCTGAACTACTCAGGATTGAATAAGTGAGGTTAATTGTTGAGTATGTATCTCGTGTCCTGAATTCAGTTTTAGGCATCTCAGTGAAGAGCTTACTTTACTTTTTTTTTTTTTTTCCAGTTTTGCACACGGTGCCCAGTTCAATGATGAATGCAATTAAATAGGTGCTTAATGCAGAGTTGCATGATTAATTGCTTTACCATAGGCAAGATTTCAGCATTTTGAGGGAATGTCAGAATTATCTTTTCGTTGATAGCTTTCTCCTAAACCTTCTCTGGCAAAGGTCTTATGCTTCTGTTATTGTGGAAGATGCCAAGGACATTCTCTACTTCTTGCCAATATTTTTTATCTATATAATTTATCAGATAGAAATATTGTGCTACGCTGAAAATCCCTGAGGGGAAAACTAGACATAGAAACTATAAAAAACTAAATAGTCCGTCTCAGTGCTGCAATCGGTATTCAGACATATTTATACTAATGAAAAGGAGGAGTTCCAATAGCACATTTTATTTTCTGAAACTTGGGTGAGTATCAGCAGCTTGCCCAGCATCTAACGTATAAGCCAATCCTGAGCAATCATTAGGGCTTTGAACAGAGGTACTGATTCAAAATTCTGAATAGAAAGGGATCACAGTAAGACATTTTTGCATTCTTGTGAAATAACATTTTTTTCTGCTATTTTACAGGAAACAGTGATGACAGAATATATTTTAGACAAATTTAGTGGTATTTTCATATTAGAAATTAATTGTTGAACTACCCCTTTATACTGATAGGAAATATAGGCTAATGAATTGAGGTTGCATAATAGTAGCAGATACACCATTTGGTTAGCAAGGTAGGAAAAAAAACAAGTTCTTTTAAAAACCACTTCTCCTCCTCCTGAGCTATTTAACTTTTGGAGTTTAAGTAATAATTAATTTACATAATATGGATTGAGATGATCATAACAGGGACCAGCCCCGTGGCCAAGTGGTTAAATTCGCGCGCTCTGCTTCGGCGGCCCAGGGTTTCACCAGTTTGAGTCCTGGGTGTGGACATGACATCGCTCCTCAAGCCATGCTGAGGCGGCATCCCACATGCCACAACTAGAAGAATCCATAACTGAAAATACACAACTATGTACCAGAGAGCTTTGGGAGAAAAAGGAAAAATAAAATCTTAAAAAAAAAAAAAAAAGATGCTCGTAACAAGCTTCGATTAAATGTACTAAGAGAAAGTGAAAATTTCAAACTAAAATTGAATCTTACATTTCACCCTCCCATCTTTCATGATATTAAACACCAACAGGAACCAGTTTAAATGGCATACCCATCATCACGATCGGAAGAAGACTCTCTGTGACCTGCAGCCCAGAGTCCACATCCAACCTTTGACCCTCACGGGGACTCTGAAGCAGGGAAGAAAAAAATGCATTACATTGATAAAGGGGACTAAAACACAGGCATGGCATTGGGCCCAGGCTGGCAAGCCTCCAACTCAGTTGTTTGCTCACATGGCAATTGTGAAGGGGCAAGGCAGCCTAGCAGCGTGGTCATGCCCATGAGGTTGGCAGACGTGTTCAGCTTGGTGTACGTCTAAGTGAAGACGTGGTGGAGGCTGAGGCAGTCTGGGAACAACTCAGAGACAAGCTGCATGTGCTTCTCTACCTGTGCAGGGCTCATCGAGATACAACAGCTGCCCACAATGCAGCAGGCCACCTCCCTGATGAGTGTTGGCTTCTGTTCCGACATGAAGACTGCCTGGCAGTGGTCCAGCTCCCACAGACACTCGAGGAGCTGTAACCACTGCTTCTGCTCTGGGCACCCGGTCATCTGTACCAACTGTTTCTGAGCGTCTTTGGCCTGAATCCACTGGAGCAAGGCCTGGTACACACCTCTCTGAGTGCCTCTTAGCATGATGCCTGGCAGCTTTCTTAATTAATGTATATGGGAAAAAAGTATTTGATGGGAAAACCCAGAGAAACATTACAGGGTTCAGCTGTGCTCAGGGCCTTGTCACTCAAGGTTTCCTCCATCCTGGGTAACATCAATCTAAGGGTGCAGGCCAGAACCTCCTAAGTAGCGATGGGCTTCTCTGTGATGGATGGCTTATGCAACGCTGCCTCTGTGTGGACCATGGTTGCCAGTTAGTCAGATGGTTTTTGAGAACGACCCCTAGGGAAGGAGAACGGTTCAGGGAGTCCAGGACGGCCTCGTAATGCATATTGAGCCATCCACTCTATTCTGGCTGCAGACATATAGCTGCTGAAGGAGAGGCAAAGCCCCAAGCTGAGGGGTTAACACCATCAACCTCCTGGTCCAAGAGCCTCTGGATAGAATGAGTGCTACTAGTCTGACCTCTTGATATCCTTGAATTTGGGAATGGTGTGCTCTGCCATAACGTATTCCTGACGACAGATATAGCGCAGGCAAGGAAGACTTTCTTCAAGGCTGTTGAAACAGGGGAAAGAGGCCAAAACCCAGTCTGAGCTCAACTTTCCTGGAGCAATAGGCAGGGGAGTTTTTCAAAGCTGGGACTGGGTGGGGTGGGGAGATCGTACGCCATCTGTGTTTGTTAATGGACTTTAGCCAAAGGAAAAGTAAACTTTCTCTTCATGACAGAAAGCATTTTTACCCTCCCTCAGAAACTTAGAGATAGGAACTCTGTTTTCTGTGATGATTAGCTTTCAAAGGGACTGCCTCCCAAGTCCTTGACAAAGACATCCCTTGGGAGTAAAATGAGTGAGAGACTTTTAAAAAGATTTACATCATAAAGCGGCAAAGAAAGAACTTATAATTACACATTTTCTACAGTAGATGCTCTAAGAAAAGGGAGGTCAAAGCCTAGAGTCAGGAAGAAGTTTATGTAAAGTTTAGTAGAGCTAAAGAAAACTTTATTAATTTTTTTCGAGGAAGATGAGCCCTGAGCTAACATCTGCCAATCCTCCTTTTTTTCCTGAGGAAGACTGGCCCTGAGCTAACATCCATGCCCATCTTCCTCTACTTTATATGTGGGACACCTACTACAGCATGACTTGCCACGCAGTGCCATGTCCACACCGGGGATCCGAACCGGTGAACCCCAGGCCACCGAAGCAGTGGAATGTGCACAATTAACTGCTGCACCACCAGGCCGGCACCTGAAGAAAACTTTAAGGCTCTTGGTATATATATTCAGGATGAACTGTAAGATTCAATCTTATACATATGTTCTATTTATTTTGTGGATTTTCTTTCTTCCAGCAGCTTTCTTAATTAACATATATGGGAAAAAAGTATTTGATGGGAAAACCCAGAGAAACATTACTAGGCTTTATTTTAGGAATCCCTAGTCAAAAACATGGCATGATGGAGTAAAAGAAGGAAAACAAACAAAAATTAGTTTGGATACGGAGGGACATGGATCCTCTCTACAAAATGTACTGTTTGTGTAACATTAAGCAAGGTGACTTCTTTGAGTTAATTTCCCACTAAAATTAGTTAGTATTATTGGAATTGTTATAATGTAATTTTTCTGTTTTTAGAATATTGAATTTTGTTTAAAGGAAAGAAACTTATGGAGTAGATGAAATCTATAGTGTTGACACAAATAATCCATAACCAACGTATAAATCAAAATTAGGGTGAGTTTTTTATGAGCCAGAGTCAGGATCATAATCCGGGAATGCCTTAGAAGGCGTTCCAGAGAAGCACAGATTTCAGTACGGCTCTTCTATCTTTTTAGGACAAAGAACATACATTAAACACACCCAGGATACTTTTCCATCAAAATTGCTAAGAGGTATTCATTTGCAAATTAGCAGGTCAACATGACCCTGATATCAGGAAAGGGACTAATCTAGGCATTACCAATGGGGCATTACCAATAGAGCCTGGGAGGGGAAGTATGCATTCTTAAGAGAGTGTATTCTCAAATGGATAAGCAGATGTACAAAGTACGTTTGAAAGGCCATAAATCAGGCTTTTTAGTTCAAGCCCAACCAGTTTTGAACTTGAATAGTTACCTCATATACCTCAATATGTGAAAATCTCTTGTCCATAGGAAGTGTTAAGCACAGACAGCAAGTAAAGCTAGTAGCTTATAATAAACCAAACTCATAAAATGTGTTAATAAGTATAGATAATGAATAATCAAGTAGCTTGTGGGAAAGGTAAATAAGTTGGTAATCTGTAAGATATGCTAAAAAGAGAATAACTGGCCACCTGTCTTTCCCATACAATACTTTCCATCTGTGAGTTCCCTCGCTCAAACCTCAACCATAATCCCGTTAACCACATAGCTGAGCTATGGAAGAGAGAAAGACAATACATAAGAACTTTGCATAACTTTGGATTCAGGTCTGTGCGCTTGGACCCTATATTAAGTCTGTTAGTATATCCCATTCATTTTCCCTGTTTCCTCACTGGCTGTTTTACATTGAATTAATTAACTATATAATTTGAGCATTTTAATTTGGTCTATGAGTCTGTTCTGTTCTTCTGGGATAGTTTGTGTGGATGCCACCATTGCATCAAAGTGATTTTCTATGTGACAGTTATTGTACATAAAATGCCTAGTGCAGGGGATGGCCTACATTTGATAATCAATAAATGATTGCTATCCTTTACGATAATAGTCAGTCTTCGTAGCTTACAGTTATATTCTTATCTAGGGCAGTGGTTCTTAGAAAGAGGCAATTTTGCCCTTCAAGGAATAATTGAAAGTGTCTGGAGGTACTTTTGATGGTCACTACAAAGGGGATGCTAGTGGTGTCTGGTGGGTAGAAATGAGGGATGCTGTTAAATACCCTATGTTCCACAATATAGTCTCCCAACACAAAGAATTACTGAGTCCAAATGCCAATCTTGGTGTAGTTAAGAAACTCCCATCTAGAATTATCATGATTCAACTTCAGTGAAAATTTTGAGATCAATCTAGATGTAGATATTTATATTTTAATTAATAACTTCTACTTTAAAAATGTATTTATCTCAAAGTGATTTTGAAGTAATCTGCCTTATGCAGTTACCCCAGCTATCATGGAATATGCTAAGGTAGTAAATGATCAGGGTGCTGGAACTACATCACAGAGATTTAAATTCAATACTGAATATTTATTATGAAAAAATACAAGAAAACTGATTAATCCTCTGCTCTCAACATTTTCTCAAATATTGTTAGCTATGGCTCAGAAAAATATTCCTCATTAATCATACTTTGAAAATATTATCACGAAGAAGTATTTCCTAAGAGTTAGTCCGAGGCATTAGGGGCTTTGGTGAAGCCAGAGATCTTTGATCACTAAGAGCATGAAAGTCAGCAGTTTAGCTGAGCTATAATAATTGGCCAAAGCTAGTCTAAAAGGCAAGATTTAGCAGGGACTGAAAAATAATCGCCAAACTTAATTCAGCTTCAGATAAGATTTTTGTCTTCATAACCAAGTTTATCTCCCCAATAGTTAAAGCAGAGAATGGGGAGGAAGGGCTAATTGTTCCCTTGATTTTCTATTAGGATTAGACAATTTTGAAGTGGGAAGAGCAATGTCTCAGGATGTTTTCCATTTGATATTTCACACTTTAGCCAGCCTCGTTGTTTAGCGGCTAAGGTTTGGCTCTGTACCTGTCACAACCTGGGTTCATTTCCTGTCAGGGTACCATACCATCCATCTATTGGTTGTCATACTGTGGCAAGCATATGTTGCTATGATGCTGAAAGCTATGCCACTGGTATTTCAAATACTAGCAGGATCACCCATGGCGGACAGATTTCAGCGGAGCTTCCAGACTAGATAAACTAAGAAGGACTTGGCCACTCATTTCCCCAAAAAACTGGTCATAGAAACGCTATGAATAGCAGCGGAGCATTCTGATGTAGCACCAAAGGTGAGAGGACGGCACAAAAAGACCGGGCAGTGTTCTACTCTGCTGTACACAGGGTCCCTAAGAATTGGAATACACTGGATGGCACTAACAACAAATTTCACATTTTATTTTCCAATTCCTTCTATTAGCTTTATATCATATATTGAGAAAAATGCAACATTCTTTGGCAATAATGTGATGTGTGTGTGTGTGTGTGTGAGGCAGGAGGTAAGCAAACAAACAAAAGTTGGATTCCCAGATACAGGAGAAGTAAAATTAATAGAGGGCATAGAGGAGAAGGCCTGCTTTCCCATTTCTTTTCTCTGGAGACCTGCCCTGGCCAACACACAGAATGGATCGATCCATCCTTCTATCATCTGGACAGACAGAGACTGCATGTGAAGCGAGAAGAACCAAATAGAAGATGAGTTTGTGGGGGAAGCAAGCGGTTGAAATGATTCCCAAGCTGTTTCCTTACGGCAAATACATCACACAATGTGTAACAGTCTAGCTATTCTCCAGCCTTATCTGACTATGTAGAACACAAAACTAAAAACATACTTAATAAAGACAATGATTTCCAATATTCTAAAATAACGAGTAGAGACTGTGATGAAAATGCTGCCAAAGAGTTGTTAGAGAATTCATATTTATAAAATTGCTTATAGTTCAGAGATAAGGTAGGGAAGGTCAGATTGCTAAGTAAATTAGCCAAATCCCTCCTTTGACACAGCACAATGGGCATTTAACCCCTCCTCTGTCTCTCATTACAGCTGAAGCCTATTCCCACTCTATGTCACCCTTATTCTTTGTGGGGGCTTGTTTCCAACTCAGTCATGCCACATCTCATTTCATTTCAAAGCCCTCTTCTTTCTGTCTATCCTATCTTACCAGTTCTTCAAGATTTAGTTCAAGCCATATTGATGGCTATAGTACAGTTCAGCCCAGATTGATTTCTCCTTGTCTGAACTGTCAAAGGACATTAGTTGGAACCATTCACGTCCTTAAAATTTAAAATAAATTTTATGTTTTTCTTCCTTACTAGATTGCTACACTAGTATGAACCAGGCTTCATACCACATAATGTTCAAATGCTTTATTTCTGATGTTAAAAATTCTTTGTGGTATAGTCCTGTACACATTCCTCCAAGGTTGTTGTGTGGATTGAGACTAATATATGTGAATGTACCTAGCCTAATGTTTTCCAGAAAAGTGCCTTTGAACACTATAATTATTCATGTGTATAAATATGTGAGACAGATGGAGGAGGGAGAGCAAGAGGAAAATGGAGTGGGGCAGAATGAAGAGACCCCTTGGTAGAGCTAGAGAGAGAGAGAGGCCTTGTTCCACCATTCAAAAGATGGAATACTTTTGTGCCTTCAACCTGGAAAGGGGCAAAGAAGCAAAAAATAACTATTTCTCCACCCACAAAAGAGACTTTCTAAGTTATTTTCCTTCGCCAGGAAAGGTGAGATTTGGTGGAAGGAGAGAGAGAAAGAGAAGAGACTCCCCCCAACACACACAGGGCACAGAGAAACTGCATCAAGTAAATGAGATGCCAAGATGGCACAGCAGTGGCAGGAAATTTCAGCGAAGAGCCAAGAGAGAAAGTGGCAGCCTGGAGAGAAGACTCAAGGTGACTCAAATGGTGATTTCAGTTGTTAACTATGCTAACCGCTACAGAGAATGTTGGGGAGTCTGCCAGGATTCTCGTGGGAAATAATAATGGAACTTAGAGTAGCTTAGGTTTCAGCAATTACTTTTGTATATGTTCGGCCAAATAATACATCATATTGTGATGACTCACATCCCATTGATTGTCCGTCCCCATGCTGATTGCCAAGAAAGCATCTGTACTGTATGTCGGTTAGAGTTACACAATGATAATTACATCTAATTTTTCATCCTCGTCTGAATGGCTTGAAAGTTTCTAATCTGTTCTTGCTGCCTACCTATATTTCTTACCCCTCTTGTTTTGAACCTCCACAGCAATATTTAAAGTGGTTTTGTGTCAAAGAGAGGAGCTTCAGTATAGTCTTCATCCACTTCCTTCAGCCTTGAATATCAGTTAACATCAATAAGAGTGTTCCTTTCATGCTTTCCACTGTGGTGGTGCTTGGTAAAATTTAACTATATGTGCAGAAGTAGTTCTAAGGAGGTGTAAAAACACCGTGAAGTACATTTTCCACCTCTCATTCAAGATTAGAAGGATATTCTGGCAACCTGGAATTCTGAGAATGTGTAGGAAAGTCACATGAGGATGGTTCACTAATTTGAGGAAATATTACTTCATACTTTGGAATTTTTTGAAGGTACAATTTTTGAAGGTGCAATATTCACTTTTAAGTATCCTTTTGAATCCAGGTCTTGGCCAATATATATAAATTCTCAACATATTTGCTAAACTGGGCGGAGGTTGCGCATCCACTTTTACCGTGACTAGAAAATATTAGCCTAGAAAATTTGTTCCCAGTAGGTAATTGGATCCAAGTCAAAACTGTTGAATCTAGTTTAATCTGGGTTTGTTTCTGGGCATAAAGCGAGCCGTAAATTTGGCTCTGTGTGATTTTGGGACATGGGACTAGGAAAAGCACAGATATGCATGTCAAAATCTTAAACACAACTTCTCTCTGCCCCTTCTACCCTTCAATCCAGAAAGTGTCTAAATTAGATATGCTTGGTGTTTGTGTAACAAACACTGTTAAAATGAACACTATTACAGAGAAAAAGAACCTGAACAGATAGCTAAGGGTCACACTTACACATCACAAATGTATCATTGTTACATTAATGCAGATATGTTTGTAATTTGTTTAATAAAATTCTGAAAAAATATTGTTTAAATGGTATAGTTATATTTGTTATAGAGCAATTGGAAAGCTACCAGGATCCTAAGGAAGCAAATATGATTTTAGGACTTATGTCAGTTATCTATTGCTGTGTAACTGAATGCCTCAAAATTTAGTAGTTGACTGGGCTCAAAGACTATTTCATTACTCTCTTATTCAGATGGCAGCCGAGGCTCAAGTCACCTGGAGGCTCCATTGGGACACCTGAACACTGGGCAGCAGGGCCCCTTTTCCTTTCTATGTATCATCATGGCTTCTCCAAGTCATCTCTCTCTTATAGCTATGCTATTTACATGGTAACTAAGAGATCTCAAAAGCACGAAAATGGAAGCTGTCAGGTCATCTTAAGGTTTAGAAGTGAAACTGATGCAGTGTCCGTCACCAGCTTCTCTTGATTAAAGCAAGTCAACAAGATCATCCAACAATTATCATGGGAAGGGACTACGCAACTGGGTGAATGCCAGCCATGATGGTTTATTGGGGGCCATATTTGGAAACTGGCTACCGTAGGAGTCATTCAAGACTCCTCTGAGTACCTCCAAGAGTGGGCAACGTGTTGAAAGGAGGAAAAGAAAGCATATGGTTCAAGCAGTAAGACAAAGCACATATATGTTTACTTTCCTTGCACAGAATTCATTCGCGTTGTAGTTCAGTGTTTTCTAATTTTCATTAAATATCATATGTTCCACGTTAAAGTAATTTTTCCAATTGACTTCTCCTTGGTAATTGTTTTCATAGAAACATTGCTGTCTAATATCTTCCTTTTTCTGAGTCCTGAAACAAATGTAACAGGATAACACTGAAACTGCCTACTTTATACAGTGTAACTGCTGACCCTTAAACATGTAGAAATTGTGTTAAGTACGTTTACTCCTATCCAGAGTCCACGAAGGAGAAGTCCCATTCTTAGCGTAAGTTCTAAAGGTAGCATCCAGGTAGAAACAATTTTTATAGATACGCAAAGAATAAGACTAGGTTTTTCTTCCATGACATTTTCAAAAGGCAATTTTAAAAAAAATTGAGAAGCAACATGAAACCATGCATGAGACACTTATGACAAATGTGATACAGAGGGAATGTGTGGATTTGATAAATGTTAATAGAAACCACCCAAGAATACAGAAAACTGATGCCCCACTTCCTATCAGCCCAACTGGAATTACTATTGTTATTTTTTTGACAGCAATATTTCTACAGATGTGTGCTACCAGGAGAGCATGAGGGAGAGCAGGGCAGTTGGTAATTTGGCAAATAGTGGCATTGACGACAGAAGCTTTCAGTCTCTTCAAGGAAGAGTTCTATCTCTGTTTTGAGTGGTGTCAGCGTGTATGTGTGTGCGCGTGCATTGAAGAGTTGGTATATGTTTAGCTGTATTCTAAAAGTACACTAAGGAGGAAGGAGGTTGTAGGTCCTGCATTTAGGTGGACACCCTCTCTGAGCTCCCTACTTTTCATTCCCATTCCTCTCCCTAACCTCTTCTGAAATAGATCTGCTGTGCCTGTCTGGTTCCCTTTCTCTAGAGAATTTGCCTCTAGTCTTCTGGTTAGAGAGTTGGGAAGTGAGTTGGGTGAGTGGGGAGGGGTAATGACAGTTGCCTGGTCTGCATAAGTTAGAAGAGCAACAGACCAGAGTTTCCCAGAGCTGACTTGACTTTCTCAGTGTTCAGCATAAAAAGCTTCAAGCAATCTTTCTACTTTGTCCTACCTTGTCCTACCTCTGTCCTCTGTGGGGCTGAGTGTGTGAAAAAGTTGAGTTTCTAAAGAGATTTTGTGGGGAAAATTGACTTAGATCACAGTTTTTTCCATCTGCAGCCTATTAAATTATACCTTTCTTCATATTAAGTCAGTTATCACACTTCTATCTGCATTACTTTTCCCAAAACAATATAAAAATACTTTTTCTAATGTGATTATTGCTGTTGATGCCTGATGACTTTTTCATTTTTGAGTGCCCTTTTAGTGGGTTTTGGAAAGATTTTGAAAATGATCAATACATGTTCAAGTCAGAGGTTTTAGCTGTTACTGTTCTTTTTGGCTATGTGCTCTTGAGACTGTTTCATAGATTTGAACAGTTAACTCTACTAAACAAAAAAATAAAAGAATCACGGGCTCTATTCTGGTGGAACATTCATTTAAGCTTCTCTGGTAGCTTTCTCCTGAAAATGTTTCCACTTATTTTTTTGCCTTTATAAAATCTTTTATGAGGGACAAGTAGGTTATTAGGAAAAATAATCCAATATTGATCACTACTCAGTATTTTTTATTTAATAGGAAAACTACTAAGAACAATATAAGAACTTTCTCTTAATTTTTATCATTCACTATTTTTTTAATTAAATGAAAAGTAAGATGCTGACCTAGAAACGACTGTAGTAATGCTCTAAAGACCAATACTCTAAAAATACTATCAAATAATTGGTACTGGGAGATTACCTACTAATTCCTTACCTCATTGCCTTATATTTATTTCAGGTCTCAGATTAGATTGGTACTATTTGCCACATCATATGGTTTACATTCTGCTGCTTTTGCTGATAACACAAAATTTTGCTTCAGAAGTCATTTTATGAACAGCTAAATAATTGTTTCAGTATTTCAGTAAGAAAAAATAGCTTCCTATCAATTAACAAAAACTGAAAATCATCTGGATGAGACACTTGCTTATATTTAAATGAATATTACCAAGTATTTTTATATAATAGTTCAGTTCATTTATCTACTCAATATGTAGTCATACCAACAAAACAACATTGACAACAAAACTATTGTAGAATCTATTCTTGGGTTCTTTTATGAACAAAGTAAGTGAAAATGCTGTAGGTCCAGGTAATTAAGTTATTTCAAAACTTCTTCCCCATCCCGAGGAATTGTGAACCTGGCTTACATGTATGCAAATTGCTCACACATGATTAAAAATGTATAATTGCTTCTGTACTAGGCCATAACGTCTTAATTTTTATAGCAAAATATAAACTTATGTTGCCTCTTGTATAAATTTTTAAATAAAATTCTAGCTGAAAGTTGATTCCTTGGAAATAAATAATAGAACATAAAATAGAAAATCACCTGTATTAGAACTAAAAATGATTAATTGTATCAAAAGTTAAAAGATAGTATAGAGACGAGTGGGAAAAAATTCAATATGCATGTGATACACTCTGGTAAGGAAGAAAATAGAAAAACATAACTCACATACCAAATAATTCACAATTTGAAGTATGCAATTCAATCTTTCAGTAAATTCACAGGATCATTTGCCCATCACCACAATCATACATTATAACATTTTCATCCCTCCCAATGAAAGCTAAGACCCCCTAGCAGTACATCTCCATTTCACCTTTACCCACCCCAACCTCAGCCCTAAGCAACCACTAATATGCTCTCCATCTCTATAAATTTGCCTGTTCGTGAAAATTTCTAGGGACTTTAAATTATTTTTTTTTAAATATAATTTCACTGGTTACTTCTTGTTTTGCTGTGGAGGGAGTTCAAAGAGTGACTTCCTCTGTCATCCTGTAACTCCTGCTCCCTCCCGTTGTCTTGACTCATTTTTGTTAAATATTTTAATTCAGATCATATTAAATTTAAAATAATTTTAATACCAAATTTCAATATATATTTTAGAAGACATCAAAACAATTGTCCTCTTCTGTCATAGGCAGAAAAAGTGCATCTCAAAGACATCCAGGTTGTAGTCCTCAGAGCCCGTGAGTACTGTACCTTTCCTGGCAAAGGTGAATTAAGGTTACAGATGGAGTTAGGGCTGCTAATCAGCTGACCTTAAAGTAGGGAGATCATCCTGGATAACCTAGGTTGGTCCAGTGCAATGACAGTGTTCTTAAATGTGGAAGAAGGAGGCAGAAAAAGAGGCGTCAGAGTAATGTGATATCAGAAAGACTTGACGGGCCATTGTGGACTGTGCAGATGAAATAAGATTATAAATTAAGGAATGTTGGAAATCTCTAGAAACTGTAAAAGGCAATGAAACAATGAAACAGATTCTCCAGCAGAGCTTTCAGAAAGGAATGGAGCCCCAGTGATATGACTGTTTTAGGAGGATGAAACCTATTTTAAATTTCTGAAATCCAAATCCGTGTTACTTGAAGCTACCACATTTGTGCTAAGACGTCACAGTTGCAATTGGAATCTAATACACTTTCCATCTCTTGAAAACATGCGTTCATTCTGAAATTTAAAAAAAAAACTTACAAAATCAGGAATCATAAAATAGAATGACCCCAAGTCTTTGAATTAAGGGAAACTTCTGTTTAACAATTTGATACTTGTAAGATAGAGTTTCTGGGTTGGATACATTTTTCATTTTATAAATATAAAAGGATACATATTTCTGCCTCATCGTCCAAAATCACAGTTAATTCTTCTAACTAAAGCTTTTGTATATATAAGCATATGGAAAAAGCAAAGATCTTAAATATCGCATCCCTTGCTGAATTCTTGAAAAAATTATTTTCAGAGAGTGCTAATTGCCCAAGTACTATAATTTAATAATTACTTTAAAAGTCTGATATAAAATGAAAACAATAAAGTTGAGTATGTAAGAGAGACAAAAAGTAGTAGGAAGGAAACTGAAACCAACGGAAGCATGCAATCTAAGTTTTGATGGTTGCACTTGAAACAGAAGGCATGTGGAACCTGAGAGCTGGTGATAAAAATATTTTTATTTAAAAAATAAATTATTATAGGGGTTGGCCCCATGGCCAAGTGGTTAAGCTCGCGTGCTCCGCTGCAGGCAGCCCAGAGTTTCGTTGGTTCGAATCCTGGGCGCGGACATGGCACTGCTCATCAAACCACGCTGAGGCAGCGTCCCACATGCCACAACTAAAAGGACCCACAACGAAGAATATACAACTATGTACCGGGGGGCTTTGGGGAGAAAAAGGAAAAAAAATAAAATCTTTAAAAAAATAAAATAAATTATTATGAACAGTTATTTTAGGATCTTCACTGTCTTTCTCACATGAAAATTTGGCACTTTTGTAAGACATCCAAAAATATAAATTCAAATTTCAAGGAAAATTTTAGTATTCCTTATATCCTTTGTATTTTCAAATACATAGAGTCTTCACAAACACCTCAGATGTTAGTGATTATCTCCAGTGTGAGATAATTTCTCGGAATATAAGCACATGTAACTGCATCAATGGAACCACTGAGTTTAGCAAGGTGCTAAGGTGCTAAGCTCGATGCTGAACATAGACAGGCAGGTTCTGGACTAGAGTTAAGAAATTTGGTTCTGGGGGAATCGAGAAACAATCCTGATTCAGATCATGGCTCAGTAATTTACAATGACTTTCTTATTAAATTTATTGAATCATTTTCTATACTAAGCATTGTTCTGGAGTTTCTCCTTTGCGTATTTACTATGGAACACTGTGATAGAAGAAGCTGACAAGCTGATTAAGACTGCAGGATTTAAAATTATATATTACTTCACATCTCCTCTTCCCAGTTTTGTAGAATGTAATCCGTTCAGGGCATGGAATTAGGGCTCTAGGACATATCGGTGTTATTTTAGCAGTTATATTCACCTCTGGGACTTCTTTACTTAATAGTCCATCTTCTCTATTCAAGTAACAACCACAGATAGACTCATTGTTATTGAATCGTTGTTCTACCCTCTCTTTGTCATCCACTGACAATGGCACACTTTAGGTCTATTACTGTTTATTTTTGCTCCTATATTTTCTGAACAGACATTAAAGTAACTTTTTCATTGTTCTTAAACTTCTGTAACTCTTAGTTTTTCTGAGAATGTGTGCTTCTCATTCATATTTGCCTTCGGTTACGTGTTCTTATTTACACCTTTTATGCATTTAATTTAAGTTTTTGAAAGTTGTACTTGTTGGAGAGCTCCCTGTCATCTCATACTGTTGCGATAAGTGACTTCTCTTTTTTTTATCATAAAAACAAATTATAATTGCATAATCACGAATGTGTTTTTGAGAACTTCTCAACTCTCTTGAAGCACTTTCTCTCTTCCAGTTTCAAAATATGGAATGGCTCAATAGTCTCTCTGAGTCATATTTCTTTCCATGAATTTCATGTTTGTCTCTTCCTATTACTCTTTCTTAATGACCATGATAAGTATGCAAGTTTTCCACAGACACCTGAAAAACCAATTCAACTTTAAACCTTAATTTTTCTACACAGTAGTTTTCTCTTGGTCCAACATATTATATTTTCCACTTATGATCATCTTGACACTCATTTTGATTTCTTTTCCAGCTTCAAAATCTTGCAAAAGCAGGTGTTCTTCTTATGTTGTTTCCTGTTTCCGTCTGAGGACTCTTCATTTACTCTAAGTTAGAATGAAGAGAAAAACTCATGGCCTATTGCCTTCCTCTAAAGCACGTAGCTATTGACTGACTTAAATGCGAAGACACTATAGTAGTTCTACTTGGGTTGTGATCATTTTTTATGAGGCAGTTTAGGGCTATCTAATAGTTGGAAAATTCTGCAACTCTATCCCTCTCTCCAGTGGACTAAAATGGGTCAAGTGTTCTACCTGTGTATTCCCATATAAGCCTATACAAACCATTATGTGAACATTACTATACTACATTTTTTTTTTTAAAGATTTTATTTTTTCCTTTTTCTCCCCAAAGCCCCCCGGTACATAGTTGTATATTCTTTGCTGTGGGTCCTTCTAGTTGTGGCATGTGGGACGCTGCCTCAGCGTGGCTTGATGAGCAGTGTCATGTTCGCGCCCAGGATTCGAACCAACGAAACACTGGGCCGCCTGCAGCGGAGCGCACGAACTTAACCACTCAGCCACGGGGCCAGCCCCACTATACTACATTTTTATTATCTGGTTACTCAATTTCCTTCTCTACATTACTGTTATCCCCTTGGAGACTTTGATGAATTAATTAATTTAGTGTATAATTGAGAGATTTGTTGAAAGTAGGCTTGGTAGAACTTGATAATTCATTACACATGGTGAAGGAGTAAAAGGGGGAATCTAGAACCATTCATAGGTTTCTGAAAATAGTGAACAGGTGTAAAATGAGGCCATGAACTAAAATATGAGATACAGGTGGAAGATTTGTTTGCAAGTATTTTTATGTAGATTATTGAACTAGTTCTTATGATAACATCAGCTGTGGGTATATTACTGTTGTTTATGAATAGTAGCAATAATTTACGATAAAATTAAGGTTTAGACAGTTTATTTTGAATTGTCTAACATCTCACAACTAGTGAGTTATAAAACTAGGAGCAGGTCTCAGGCCAAATGCCTCAAGAGTAACCTCTCTCTTCAGACACTTACTGATACCTAAGGGGTCCCAGATGCTTTTAATGTTAATTTGAGGAAAGTATTTATAAGATATTATTTATTCAGAGCAAAATGGATGGATACCTGTAAAACATTTTCAGAAATATTTAATTCTGATTTGAATTTGAGAAGCTCAGTTTAGAGGAAATAAGGGAGAAATTCTTGCAAACTCACAGTCTCTCCCATTCCCAGAGGCAGGCTGGCCCTGGTTTATCCTGATGGTTTACAGTTTTTATCTCAAAGTTGCTAATTCAAGAAACTCAGTTAATTTTCAGGGAAACTTGATCACTTGAGAATAGATTCTTTTAAATTCTACTTTAGGAAACCATATTAAAAACAGATACTGATTCATTAATCTAGAACATGGAATGGCAAACCACCCTTCATGATCCAATCCTGTCCCACCGCTTGTTTTGGAGTGTCCCACCAAAAAAGAAAATGCTTTTCACGTTTTGAAATGATTCAGAAAATCAAAATAGTTTGATTTCATGTGACTTTTATGAAATTCAAATTTCATTGTTTATAAATAAAATGTTTTTGACACATAGCCATGGAACCTAATTTGCATATTATATATGACTACTTTCACGCTCCCTGAGTAGAATTGAGTAACTGTGACAAAGCCCTTATGATCCAGAATTCCTAAAGTATTTATTATCTGGCCCTTTATAGAAAAGTTTGCCAATCCCTAGTCTAGAATAAGGAACATATTTTTATAGTAACATACTTTTACAATTTAATATGTAGGATAAACCCTTCCCTATATCAAGCAAATAGTAAGTAAATTAATAATTAGTTGCTTTCAGCAAGGTGAGCATTAGAGATTTTAAAGAATATATATTATGCACTTAAAGAAACCTGATGATTTATTATTGTCCCAAAATAAGGCCAGATATCAGTATGCATATGGGCCACACCTTTATCTTTCAGCACTGCTAGAAATACTGACAAATAACGTTATTTGGATCTCATATTGATGTTTTTGTTATCATGCCTTCTTGTTATATGTTAATTTAGTTTTTTTTCCGTATCTCTAATTCTCATACTGTTGTGTGATGGGAGTCACCTGGCAATGCTTTAAAGTAGTAGACCACACACACTGAGATGCTGATTTAGTAATTCTGAGGGAGTTCTCAGGGATCTTCTTGGCAAGCACCTCAGACAACTATGATGAAGTAGCCTTTAGAACCACGTTGGGAAACTGCTCTATATTTTTTAAAACAAGTCATGTTATGGATTCCTGACACCAAAACCTGCTCACTTGATTAGGCTCATAAAATGGCTTTTTTATCCTTTGTTGCCCTGTCTTCTATGATAGTGATTTCTTTATTTGAATTTTTTTGGACGAGGAAAATTGAAAACAAGACAAATGTGTGAAGAAACATGGTATTGTCATGAGAGTGGAAATATAAGGCAGCAAATAACTGCCACCTAAGACCCTTTCAACACTAAATAAATAAGAAGCAAATCAATTCAAAACATGGGATATCTTTTCACAGTTAAATATTTTAACATTATGAACTTTTTATTTTTTGTCTTATACAGACCAGTACAATTTTATCATAATCAACTGTAGTCACTAGTCAACATTGAAATCATTCCCCTTAAAATAATTTTATCTTATGTATTTTGATTTTAATCTCACAAGCTAACTTCATTTCCAGTTTTCTGGAGATATTCCTATTATCTTCCATTGTTGTATTTACTGACCTAATTTCTAATTTCAGTAATCTGTGCTTTTCCCAGTTCTTTATTGCTTTCCACCTCATTTTTTTATGAACTGTTAAAGTCATTACAAAATGACTCCCCAGCTGGAACAATAAGAAATTTAATATTTGGATAACATGAGCACTTTTTCTTTTAAGCTACTAACGTCCATGTTACATATCTCATACAAATTTAGGATTATAGAATTGAATTTGAACACTAAACCAGCTGAACCAAACACAGCTTGAATTAACAGATTGAGAAGAATTCTATCAAGAATAGTGCAAGCCTAATTTATGTACTTTTCATAAATGATCATATGATATCCTGTTAATATTATGAATATTTATGACCTTATTAATATTTTTGTTCTTTTTATCCTTTAAGAAAAGCATAGATGTACACAGAACAGTACAAATGCCAATATATTTTTGGACAAATTCTGATTTGACCTCAACTGGTTGAAGTTATAGTGGTTGGATTATCGTGGACATTTTTACTCATAATTATAATAATCATGCTAAAATAGTTAATGGGTAACAAATTAGTTCCCCAGTTTATTTCCAAAGAGTCATTATTGATAGCACTATATCATCTAGTTTTGAAAGATTTTCCAGACATTAATGTTTTGGGGCTTATTTGATTCATTGTCTCTATTGATCCAAAGGACGGAATTAAAAACTTATTCTGTTCTTTCAGATTTTCAAATCATCTGACAATTGATCATGTAATTAATGCTTAGAATATAGGAATGAAATTATATATCTATATATATTATATTTACATTATATAAGTGAAATTGACAAGGTAGGGAAGCACAGAACAATTCTCAGTTATCACAATGTCCAGGGCCTTGGTAAAGTGTGAGAATACTGCAAAGTAGAGTAAGGAACAATACCACACAGATCAAAAATGACTAGACAGATAGTGGATATTTGATTTAAAAAAAAAGACCATTTGATGGTCACGTTTACTTATTAGTTAACTGAAAACCAACAACTTGGTACATAAAACATGATGAATCTTCCTGGAGTGCCAATGTTAGTTTTTTCTATATTGTAAAGATTTCTGAAGTCATGTACCGTATATTATTGACCCTAAGGCAGACATTCCCGCCCACCCTATCCCCCTACATTTTGATATATCTAAAATGAGGCTACATCTTTGTTTTTTAATTGAGGTAACATTGGATTATAACATTACATAAATTTCAAGGGTACATCATATTTTTGACTTCTGTGTAGAGCACATCTTGATCACCACCCAAAGACTGATTACCATCCATCATTGTAAACATTGTAAACATCAGTGTAAACCCTATCACCCTTTTCTCCCTCCTCCGTACCCCCTTCCCCTCTGGTAACCACCAATCTAATCTCAGTATCTATGTGTTTGCTTGTTGTTGTTTTGCTTTATCTTCTACTTATGAGTAAAATCATATGATATTTGACTTTCTCATTCTGATTTATTTCACTTAGCATAATACCCTCAAGCTCCATCCATGTTGTCGCAAATGGCAAAATTTCAACATTTTTACGGCTGAGTAGTATTCCTCTGTGTATATATGCCACATCTTCTTTATCCATTCATTCCTTGATGGGCATTTAGGCTGTTTCCAAGTCTTGGCTATTGTGAATAATGCTGCAGTGAATATAGGGGTGCAAATATTTTTACACATTCATGTTTTTGTGTTTTCTGGATAAATACCCAGAAGTAGAATAGCTGGATCATGTGGTATTCTGGTCTTCAGTTTTTGAAGCCTCTCCAAAATATTTTCCATAGCAGCTGCACCAGTTTACATTCCCACCTGCAGTATATGAGGGTCCTCTTTTCTCCATATCTTCTCCAACACTTGTTATTTCTTGTCTTCTTATTTCTTTTATTTTCTTGTTAATTATAACCATTCTGACAGGCATAAGGTGATAGCTCACTGTAGTTTTGATTTTCATTTCCCTAATAATTAGACATATTGAAAATATTTTCATGTGCTTGTTGGTCATCTGTGTATCTTCTTTGGAAAAATGTCCACTCAGATCCTTTGTTTATTTTTAATTGAGTTATTTGTTTTTCTGCTTTTGAGTTGTATGAGTTCCTTATATATTTTGGATGTTAACTCCTTATCAGATATATGGTTTGCAAATATCTTCTCCCAATAGTTAGGCTGTCTTTTTGTTTTGTTGGTGGTTTCCTTGGCTGTGTAGAAGCTTTTTAGTTTGATGTATCCCATTTATTTTTTTCTTTTTTTTCCCTTGCCTGGTGAGCCAAGGTATTCAAAAACATACTGCTAAGACCCACGTTGAAGAGCATACTGCCTATGTTTTCTCCTAGAAGTTTTAAGGTTTCAGGTCTTACATTCAAGTCTTTAATCCATTTTGAGTTAATTCTTGACTATGATGTAAAACAATGGTCCACTTTCTTTCTTTTAAATGTGGCTGTCCAGTTTTCCCAACATCATTTATTGAGGAGACTTTCCTTTATCCATTGTATGTTGTTCGTGCCCTTGTTGAAAACTAGCTGTCTGTAGATGTGTGGGTTTATTTCTGGGCTCTCAATTCTGTTCTGTTTATCCGTGTGTCCATTTTTGTGCCAGTACCATGCTGTTTTGATTACTACAGCTTTGTAGTATATTTTGAATTCTGGGAGTGTGATGCCTCCAACTTTGTTCTTTATGATAACAGCATAATTTTCACATTTATATAAATTTCTAATAATTAAATCACAATTATAAATGCATTGAAAAAACACTATTGAATTCCAAGATTTCAGTTCTAAAGAAGCCACTTCTTGTAAAGATAATTGTATTTCCCTATGAAAATGGGACCTTTAATAGATTAAATACATTTTTACTATTAATATACAAATTTTAAGAGTATTAAAAGGAAGTTGTCTTTATTTATTCACTTATGTGTTCATTCATATGTTTCTAACTCTTGCTTCCTTCTAAACCCTCCCATTGTCTTGACTGTCAAACACCTTCATCTATCAAATCTCAAGTTAATCTTCCACCAATGGGGCATTTTTAATCATCCAATATCTAATTATATCTTCTTTCTTATCCATACGTGTGTTAGATCCGAAGCAGAGTGCAACTGTAGAATTATCATATGTATTATAATTATTGTGTTTTATGTGCATAACCTTTATAACTTGTCACTATGTCATTTCATCTTTGCATTTCCATATCCTGGCTCAAGAGAAATGACAAATATACCACCATAGAAATGAACAAATTAAACGTATGGTTGAATTGAGTAGCATGATGATACAACATAATTTAATACAAAATAAAGAGTTCTTTTTAAGAACAAATTGGCTATTGCCACTTGGTTAGAAACTAGGACAAGGTAGATCATAAGGTGCAAGAAAAATTCCAGGTACTATATTCACAAATATCCAAAAACAATGCCGTCTGGTATAAGGAATTCAGTCAAAAATTAGCACAAAAATGAAAATTCATTTGATGACCTCGACATAAACGCTACTTATTCCCAATGCCAATTTCTCCTGTCTTGCCAGTTCAAAGTCATATCTCTCTGAGAATGGCATTTAGTCTCATTGGAATCTTATATACAAAATACGCTATTTATCACATCAGGGATTAGTGTGAATATGCTTATTCAAGGTGCCAAACTGTAAGGACAGACCAATCTACAGTACAACTTGCCAAAAGGATATGAACTATGCAAGCTAGTAACTGTAGGAAAGAATATCAACCAGTAGAATCTGTGACTCAGGCACAGTGCAAATAGCACCAGCTGACAGTAGGAATTGATCAGTGTCCAGTGTTTTAATGAGGGTTTTGCCAATAATTCCTGTGAAAATTGTTTTTTTCCACTTGCCATGATGACTTAGGAGAGTCAGAAAATGAGATTTCCAGAAACAGGAAATCAGCATGTGTGGTCTACACTATTCAGTCTTTATTCTACCTAAGAACATCACCCTCATACAGCAGAAAATTGAAAATGACTAAACCATTCTGTGTTATTTCACAGACAGCATTTCATACCTTTCTAGTGATAACACTGTGATGTAAACCATTGATACTGATAGTTCACAATGCAAAAATCAGTGACCTTAATTTTCTCCTTTTTCTTTTATGTTCATGATGAATGAAGGTTAAAATAGAAAAGAAAGCAACGACTTCCTGTGTTAAAAGGAAAAGGCTTCATTCTGTGATTTCCAAATCCTTGACACAGATAACAATAGCAATTTAGGAGTACAGAAAATGTAGACGAGAATGCTCAAGGCTACATAGAGGTGGATTCCAAGAGAATGCGAATATTAACCTTTCAGAAATATAAATTGTACCACTCATCTGCAAAAGGAGCTACTATTCTTTGTTCTGCATTAAGTAGCTAGGAATAATGGTTCTTAGAACAGAAAAAAAAAAAATAAATCAAAGGATAACTCTTTTTTTAGGGCATTTGTTATTCATTGACCTCTGGCCAGTCAAAAAGCTGCAGATACTTAAAATTTTATTCATAATTATGAAATGTTCTTGCATTTTGCAGTCATTTATAAGCCTTAGAATACTTTCATATAATTTATGTGAAGCTATCAAGCTGGAAATGAACAAGAATTTCTTTTACCATTGAACTAAGATATAATTTATTTCACTGAGTTGGGATACAGAATGATTCTGTTGTCTGAGTTAATTCAATATCAAATGCTTGAAGACATCATTTGTTATTTCCTTCATTTTAGCTCAGTAATATCTCATCATTTAAAAATACAAATTTATTCATCTAAATGTAAATATGAAAATGCACTCATTGAGTGTTTCCTAGTCCTGGGCTGTGTCAACTACGTGATCATTTCCTAATCCTTCTATCAGCTTTTTAAGGTCAATGTCATCACCACATGAGGATACTGAGGCTTAGAAAAGTTTACATGACTTGTCCAAGAATTTGCAGCTACTAAATTTAAAACCTAGGATTTGCACATTCATTTTTCTTAAATGACCACCTCCACACTTAATAAACACTCTATGCTGCTAGCCCACAAAAAAGTGTCAGCTCACTGAGAATTCTTGTTTCAAATTGAGTTCTAGTGGCAAGAAAATTTACGTCATCCAGAAATTAAGTGAACATAAATATGACCCCAAAGAGCAGCTTTCCACATGTGCAAATCAAGTTATGCAATTGATTATTAAGTCTACTCACAATGTATAGTAAAATGTCAGTTGCTAATATAAGCTATAGTTATATAAATATAAAATATCAAGATTTCTTGTGCATTAATATTAATAAAAAATGCTCACTACATAGTCTTAATTTTAAAATTCTATTTCCTTGAATTGATTTTCTCCTTTACTAGAGAACTTATTAAATTCATGAAATTTAAGAAAATTGGGTCTGACCCAAATAAAATAAATGCTCGAGATTAAAATACTAGATTATTTCTGTGATACTTGAAAGACTATAGGACCAGAATAAGTTGTTTTCACTTACTTTTGGTAGGTTTTTGGAACAAATTCCTAAGGAACATCAGAAAAAGATGATAACTTTGGCGTTTGCTCTGAACCTTCTTCTAGATTGATGATGTAATTGAATTGCAAATGCAAATAGAAGTTATTTTTATTGCCTGGGTCTTGCTGAGTCAGTGATATTCACACACAACATAATAATATTCCCCTCTTCACCAAATATCCAAAAACAGAAACAGGAGCTCCAAACACTTAAAACTTCATGAAATTTTCATTTTTCTCTAACATCTCAATGGCCATCTGAGCTATTGGAATCGTATGCCTCTAATAAGATATTTATAACAGCACACCTGTTGTGGGGGGATATTAGTAAACTCATCATATAAAACTGCTAATAAAGTTTAATTACAATGCTCAGTACTGGTGTTATTCCTAAAAAGGAATAATTGTAATTACCACAAACAAATACATATGCAACAACTTTGCAAAAGTGGAATTATATAGTGGATAAAAATGATCATATTTAGAATGCTTTCCTGAATTCCCTCTCAATTATTAGGTAAAAAAGCCAAAATTGCGAGCCATTTTTGGATAGTCATGTGCATTCAGTTCTCAAAGTATATCTCTTCCTTTGAAGTCTATACTTCAAGCATATACTTTAGTCCTTGTAGGCTTAAGATCAGTCTTCTGGTGTTCTGGGGGCACACACACTATTGTGAACCTCTCAATATTCTTCAATGACTTTCTTTGGGTATTCTATTGGGAGTACAAAGATATTTAGTACTGGAGTCATTCAGTTCTAGCTCCAAATCTCAATTCCTTTAATTACTATCTCTGCACTCCAGGGCAAGGGCAAGGTAATTAACCATCTGAAATCTGATACCTATTGTATACCCAGCTATATATCCTCAAAAATATCTGACACTAGAAAGGGCTCAAGTATGACTTGAATGCATCTGCAAACAAAGAAAATCCACACCAGCCCTGGAGAGTCATACTGAGGCTTATCAGAAATCAAGTGTGAAAAATAACGTGACATAATGAATGGCAATTGAAAGTAATCACTAGGTCTTCGCTTCTCTCCTTCTATACTTTTTCCTTCTGTCACGAATACTCTTTAGATCCCTAGATTGCTTCTCCTTATTCATATCTCTAAAGTTAACTCATCTATATGAGTTATCTATATTTGTGGCCCTTTGATCATTTCTTTTGATTCAAATGATTGGATCTCTATAGGGATGATTCATAAAGTTGTCTAAAATTGTGTTGTTTGAAATGAGGTAGACAAATCTTAACCAGGTACACGGCATTTAGATATTTAGGCATGGCATTTCGATTTGCATACTTTTCTTTGGCAAATCTTGACATGGTGAAGAATATTACTTAAAAGTTTAAGGTTTTTTGGCTATATAAAATTTTAGCAATATATCTTTTCCATGTCTAAACCTAAACTATTTTCCTCTTTCTCATAACTTGTTCCATTTAGAATACTTCTGGTTACAGGTATCAGAAACTACTTTCAAATCGGCTTTAAAACTAATGGGAACTTAACATATAAAACAAATGAAAATTCAACTATCCTTTGGGTAGGTCAAACAATGTGATCAGAGCTCAGTTTTGTCTTCAAATTGACTAGTTCAACAGCTTTGTTTTGGATCCTTTCTTGGCAAACTCTCTTGTTACATCTGGGAGGTGTCTTTCTAGTATTTTCCAAGACTACAGGCTCCCATTTTCAAATCTAGCAGAAAAAGGAAACTAAAGTTCCGTAAATCTAATTGGATTTGTAACCATGTGATGGGGTATTTTAATTGGATTATGCCAATCAGTCACATTTCTGAAAATGGAGAGGAAGATTAATCTCAATAAAACTACATGGCTGGAAAATATGAACTGCTATAAAGAGATCGGCAGTCAATAGATATCAATCTGAGTCCAATTCTTTGACCACCTAATTTTTATAAAATCCCTTCTTCTCATTATGGCCTCTTAAAAATATGTAAAAGGATATAAAAATATATACTTAACTGGTCCTAAAAGAAAGGAAAAATTTGATCTATTATTATACTCAATTTCCTATCCAGGATCTCTGGGTGATATGCAGGCCTTTTTGTGAAGTTTGCTGCAGTTTCCCCAGAGCTGACAATTTATCTTTAAATGATAAGTAACTAAGCCCAGGATGACCAATATATTCATATGAAAAAAGTATATGGCATGTATAATAAAAACTCCCATTTGGAAACACAAAATGGCCACTAGTTCATAACACATATCATGGTCTGTTGGAATGGAATAACAAGCTCTTTCTATGCTGTCATTTAAATATATGTTTTTGGTTTTACACTCTGGGGCTTTTGGTTGTGTTTTTTGGAAGAAGCTTCATTGATCTTTCCTGGAGAAACTTTTTTTCTAATAACTGCCTCCATTTTCATGCCACCATTTTTACTGTTCCATAGGCTACTTCTTGTTTGTTCACGTTTTAAGGTTTAGGGATTGTTTAGGAGTTAAGCAATCACATACTCTAACAGTCTGGATTAAGTTGTCCCTGAAAATGCAACGCATGGAAAGACTGAATAGGCTTCTATTCCGTTCATTCTGATCAATTCCCGAGGTATTCAGTTGTAATTTTTAGTCTAGAACAAGACATGTTGAATTTCTGTTTTAAGCATTAAATCTTTGTGATTTGTCCATTCCTTCAGACTTCATTTTCCTGGAATGTGCCATTTGAATCTCTGCCTAGAGGAATTTTGAAATGAGTGCCAATAATTTGCACCTGTCCCTACTTGGCATTTAGTTTGCGTTGTCAAAATGATCCTGTTTATCGTAAACAGTGGTATTTATCCAGCAGAGAAGGGTTATGTTCGTGAGAGACCTCTGGTGCCAGGCTTCCCCTGGAGTCCACAATTTTCCTTTTCTAAATTCCCACCTCCCAGGTTTTCCAATTTTGCAAGATTGCACATTATTTCACTCAGTTGCCTTGGTTTACAGTCTCAGGTAGAAAAAGTCTCACTACCAAAGGCATATTCTCATCACTCTGTGATCCCAACGGCCTGTTCTGTAGTGTGATTTTTTTTTAATCCTAAGAAGTTGCTAAAAGATTCAATATGTAGCCAGCATGCCTCAACAGGGTTCAATTGTCCTGCCAAGACTTGAATGTTGTAGTCCAGGGAGGCACATGATCTGTGTTACAAGATATATTAATCCATTGTTAATAAGGGAGAGAAAAGATTTGCTAATTCCTCTGCTCAGGAAGATCATTACTGCATTCATCAAGGAAGAAGGAAGCAGTGTGGGAGGATATCATTTCAACTTCAACAAGTTTAGTTCAAATACTCCCTCACTGCAAGAAGGTAGATATATTAATTACTATAAAACCATAAACAAACTCATATGATGGACTCTATTAGCAAAATCCCCTAGCCTAAGCCAAGGTAAAAAGATTCAGTAGTTTACTGCCCCCAAGTACAAGATTAACATTAGCATAGGAAGAAAAGAAGAGAAAGAAGGCATATGTGGTCAGCCAAGGGTAGACTAAGAAACTACAACATTGTACCAGAGCAGGAATAACCTGGAAAGCAATATTTGATAGATGTTGTGGAAACTAAGTGTTGAGTTGACCCATTTGTTGCCTACTAGTGAGAATTTCGGTAACTGAGACTGATGACAATTAACAAATATGGCTCTGCTTCTTGGATATATAGCTTGACTACATTTCCCATGCTCCCTTGAAGTTAGGTTTGATTATGTCCCTCAGATCTAGCCAATGAGAGGTAAGAAGAGTTGCCTGACTCCTTCTCCCTCTTCCCTAAATAAATAACCTCCCATAAAAAAGTCCTCCATGCTCCTCCCCCTTCCTGCTGAATGGACAGAGAAAACTGCCCCAACCTAGAAAGTCACGTGTTAAAGAAGAGAGAACAGTCTTCATCCTGCTTCTTTGACTATGTGAAGCAGACCACTTCATTCACCTGGATACTGTCCAAGACGTTCATGTAATCAAGACATAAATTTCTATTGTATAAGTTTGAATCTAATTGGCATTGTTGCCTAGCCTACACTAATTAATATAGAAATCAGTATTAGTATTTGGCTGTGATACGATAGGCAACCATAAAACTGATATCAGAGACTGGAAAAGATTCCAATGTCATGCATTGATTAGAATCACACTGTGATTTCAGTAAATCAAAAGACAAAAGCGTCTACCATTACTGTAGTTCCAGGGGAAGAGATCAGATAGAGCCCATCTGGATAGAATTTCAGTATGTGTTGACTTAATTTCTGTGTTTAGCAAGATTTTAATAAAGAGAAATTAGCTCAGGTAAGAAGTGGGCTTTCGAGAGCAGAGCTAGGAGGGAGTAAGAGTCCAGGAATTTAAAACTTTGCAGAAGTGGAAAAGTCAACTGCTCCTGGAGCCTCAAATACAGAACATAAGGTTTTCTACCCAATCATATTATTTTATAGGGTCTCAAAGTTGATGACTTCTATTAAGATGAGACAGACATGAGGAAAAAGAGGCAAAGATAAAAGTAATTTTGAGAACTCTTTCCTGCAAATAAATTTAGGGAAAATTATTGGCATTTCATACTGAATGCAAGCAAAAAAGGTCAGAAGCCTACTCAGTTGTTTTGAGGGAAATCATGAGCCTGATCTAAAAAAAATCCCTGTGATTGTAAAAGTCTGGGCTATAAACAGAGTACAACCTGGTACAAGTTATACTCTCCAATAAGCACTTCAAATATGACCACACAAATAATGAACAAGATAAAACCACCCAGAGGATGGGGCCAGTGGCCACAGATAACTGTGGACAAGCAAGTTCCAAACAGAGAGAAGAACTGGACTATAATAAAAGAATGTCCCTAATTTCTGGGTCACAAAATGTTTTCCCAGCAGAATTGCATCACCTTTATGGATAAATGACTACTATGTATTTACTCTGATTCCTTTTATGAAGAGAAATTTTAATTATGTATCATCTTTCCTTGCTCCATTACTATGTATTGGAAGTGGGGAAGTTGCAGGGAGAGAAAATTTGCATTTTTATTTTACAAGTTGACTTACTGTGAAAAACCACATCCAGGCATTATAAGAAGAACATTTTAATACCAAGAAACTCTGGACTTTTGAGATGAATGCAGTAACTGGATGAAACAGAGGAGGTTGAGTGTATTTTATGTGAGTGCATGGAAAGAGCAGTGGAAATGGTTATTTGGTGAACAGAAGGTTGCATTATGGCAGACTGCTAACTTCACCAAAACCAGATTCCTCTTTGTCCTTGGAACACAGCTTAAATACACATTTTAGCTTCACTTGTAGTTAGATGGGACTGAGTTCCCAATAACAGAAAATGTATGAGTTAGATTTTGCTATATAACAAACCACTCCCAAATTTAGTGGCTTAAAGACAACCGTTTGTTTAGCTCATGATTTTATAAATCAGCGATTTGGACAGGGCTCAGATGGGAAGTTTTCTTGGTTTTGTTGGCCTCACTCATTCATCTGTGGATCTACTTCTGGAGGTTGTTTAGCTGTCAGCTGGGGCAATGGGAAATTCTGAGCCATCTGTCTCTCATCATCCAACAGATTATCTCGACTTCACATAGCAGTGGAAGCTGGAGTTTCCAGGAGTAGTGAGAGAAGGTAAACCCCAAGGTTCAATGATTTTTCAAGTTTCTGCTTGTGTCTCTTGATCATATATGCACACAGGTCCAATAGCCAAGTCCAAATTTAAGATGATTGAAATATAATTGAACTCATAATGGAAGAAGCTGATAAGCCCCATTGCAAAGGGGCATGCAGACAGCAACAGGAAGAATCTGTGGTTTTCTTGCCAATATACCACAGGAAATGAATAGAACTAATGTGTGCCACTTCCAGTGCTTCTCATTAAAACCTCTCATGCCCTTTCCATGGTCTGTCTCCCTTCAGCTAACTAGACAGAGACAATTACTTTAGGGTATTAAATCTAGTCACAAATTCCTTGCCACTCTTTCCATCAGGATGAGAATCTCTGCTCATCCTGTGAGTTGCTTGGGCAAATAGAATACAGTAGCAGTGGTGTGTCCCGCTTTGAGGCATAGCCTTTAAGAATAATGATAACTTCAACTTTCACCCTCTTGGAACCCTGAGCCACCATGTAAAAAGTTTCATCTGCCTTATTAGAGAGACCATGTGGAAAGAGAGAAATTCCTGGCCAGCCTCCAACTGTCCAGCTATTCTTTCTGAGCTGTCAGACATATGAATGTAGCCATGATGGATTTCAGCCTTGAACTCCTCCAGCTATTCCATCTGAGCTGTTATACGTGTGAATGAAACAAAATTGAGACTCCAGATGATGGCAGTCACATGAATGAGATCAGATGAGACCAGCACAAGAATCTTCCAGATGAATCCAGAGACTATTGGTAAATTGTGAACATGTTTTGTGTTTATTTCTTTTTTTCAGCTGCTAAGTTTTGGGATAGTGTTTTGTGTAGCAATAGGTAACTTGAACAATCATGGTAGCCTTGGAAGATAATTGGAAATGGAAAAATCTCTATCTAGTTGTATGCCTGAATAAGATGATGATAAGTTCTATCCCCACCCCAACTCTTGTAACTTGGAGATCCCCAAGAGAGTAATGAGAGCAACAAATAAAATAAAATGCTATCCTATTGAGCCATTTCACACATAGTTCTACTTCATTTTCCTGCAACTTAGTCTACTCTAAATGAGAAAAGCTCTCATTATCAATGGTCAGTCTGCGTTCCTAGATTCTGCTCAGCCATTGTCCATCCCACTCTAATAAGCAGTTCACTTTCTGGTGATTTAGGACATCTCAAACTCTTACACTCGAAGAATGTAGGTTATGAGTTTTTGAACACCTTATGTGTTATTACACTTACAAGGAAAAGTCTTGCCTATGGCCAAACTGGAACAAGTCAAATCATTGTGAAATTGCCCACTTAAGTGGTACAGTGATAGAACACTTTGCCCTTGTCACATCAAAATGGGACAGACAAAAACGTATTTTGATTTGACACAAGAATGATTGAAAAAGTTTCTACAGAAGCAATGCCAAAAGGAAATTCCAAGGCCTCAATTTCCGTGGGAAGAAATCTCTTTGGCATCACTCAGGCAATCTTCTGTACAAGAGTGATCATTCCAGCTGCACGTGATCATGAAATATTCCAGGTAAACACCAGGATATGGTCAAATCTACAAATATTAGCTTATTCATGAAAAGAATATTTCATTGCATGAAATGTATACAGAAAAAATGTAAAGCCCCATGAGAAAGAGACTGAAGATGATGTTACCTAACAGATACAACCTTGTCTTTGGAGAGAAGCCCTGTTTCTCATGAAACACTAGAGAAATGAGGTAGTAGCAAACAAGATGAAAGATCAAGATACAAAGTAGGAAATCTAGTCATTTTCTCAGCTCTACTCACTCTATCATCTCTTCCTTCTCTTCCTCTTCTCCTTATCTTCCTCCTCTCTCGTCTTTTTTTAAATTCGTTTGTCATGAATTCTTTCTACGTATTCATAAATGACTCTTTCCTCTGCCCTATGAGATCCTAAGCCCTGAGTTTTTTTTTTTAAATTGCTTTCTCTAGAAAAGAAAAGAAAACGGATCAAATATTTATTGGGTAAGTACTCTCAAGCAGTTATTTTACATAGTTATTGACTCAAGTTCTTATAAAAATTGTATAAGAAAAATAGTATTTTTCCTGTTCTCTGGATGAGAGAACTGAGGCTTAGAGAAAATTAGTGAGTTGACTAAGGGCACTTAGCTATTAAGTATTTGACTTTCCATTCAAATACATTTTTACGATAATAACATCTTCATTTTGCTACCTTATTAGCAACAGCAGAATTCACTTTGACAACCATCGCCCTTTGGGACCTTGGGGTACAATGGAGAATAATATTCTGTTTAAGGAAAGCTTAGCATAGTTATTAACTTCCTAAGTCTGCCAGCCTACTCATAGGTGAGATTTTGCTCAGTCTCAAACCTGACTCAGAGTAGAAAATATAACTTATGAATATTTTATGAAAGATCCTTTGCCTGTGTTAAAATATTTTGTCAACTACTTCTCAGTTCCAAAGGTCCCATCTAGCCACTATATTTTTATATAATCCATGGTGAGCAACTAGAGGTATAAAAGTTTGCCTTTTCCAAGTTCCCTAGAGTCATATTGCCATTCTATTACCTATCAAATCACAGGTTTATGCTGTAAAATTGAAGAGGCCTATGGGACTTGTGCTTTCCAGGAAGCCAATATGAAATGTGATTTCTTCTAAATCTTCCTGTCTGGTGTCTATACATCAGAAACCATAAATTATCAAGACTTTCTAGGGCAGCAAGGGAAAACATAAATGTTTTCACCTTTTTGTTATCTATAACCAAATTTCCGGAGCTTTAACCAAACCTCAGCAAAAATCTGAAATGCCTTCAGATCCCCACTGTCTAATTTCAGACAAGCCTACTATAAAATAAAGGAAAATACTGACTAATCTGTCTTGGGGTAAGTGTAACATTTGGACAGAAATAAAAAGAAAGAGTATCTAAGTCAATTTTTTTCTACTCTCGGTTCAGGTCTCTTCAAATATGTGTGATTGTAAGATCTCTGTAACTATTCAGTCACAACCTCCTCAGGAGCTCCCCAGGTGAAATCTGAAACCAGATCCTGTACATGGAAGGCAGGGAGAGACCGAAGAAGAAGGTAGACCTCTCCAGATTGGTAGGTGGCAAGTCTTATGAGCAAAGGAACTTACTTATGAATCTTGTCTTGGGTGGCCTCAAGATGAAAAGGTTTCTGCTCCCACATGCCAAACCTTAAAATCTGTGTGAGAGCCTTGAGTGGTTTCATTCACATGCACAGGGGACCTTAACTGGATTTAGTCATGTACCAGTCCAGGTAGGCTCATCACCACATTACTATCTCAAGGCTGTGCGGCTTCAGGGAGCAGGGAAGGCAAGCAGAATGCACATTCCAAAGACAAGGGAGGGGGTGAGGAGAATCTAATTGCCCAGGTCCAGCTCGTGAGTCAACCAGTGGTCACATCTTCTTGATGACCTCTTTCAACAGTAACCCTTGCTGCTTCCCAAGAATTTAATACAGTGTCTGAGTAAGGGATGATGGTAGAGATTCACAAAGTTTTCACCCTTCTCTATCTCCTCTTTGATCAGTGAGAATAACAAGTACTGTCTTGTAAGTTTTTATTAAGCTCATGAAATCTGGGGACAGCTCACTAATTCACTAGCTTATTTGTGTTGCATAAAGTTCACAATGCCAAGCAGCTTTAGGTCAAGAGGCAGCGTAAGTCCTGTTTCCTACTATTATATTAAATAAGTTCTTACCAAGTGGTTTAGCCAATCAGTTCCGTGACAATAAATTTGCTAATCTCTACTACTCCCTCAGTGCATTCTGTTACCATCAAGCCCAAATTTGACTAGATCCTTAGAGATATTAACCTCAAGTGAAGTTTCTAATTGATGTTGATCCAATAATGAGAATATAACTTCCCACACTTATCGTTCACTTGTATTCAGCAGATAGCATTTTACCATATGGTCTTTGACTAAAGAATTGAGTTGTTCTGCAGAAAGAGAGGGTTTTCTCTATGTGCTGTCTTTCTAATTGGTTGAGTTTTAGCTACAAACAAAAGTGATGCATTAGTTACTAAATCTAGTAGAGAATGATTCTGAGTTAGGATTGATTATTTTAAAATATTTTCTCAATTGCTTCTTAAGTCCACAGGCCCTATGTAGACACTATATCTTTCTACTCACACGGAACAACTGGAGTCACACACAAAATAATTTGCCTTTTCTGGGGTCATGTTGACATTCTATTATCTACAGCATCATATAGTCCCATGTTGGGTACCAGCTAACTTCATATCTGAACTGCTTTTTTTCACTGCTTTTCTTCTTCTTATCTATTACAAGTCCAGACTTACATGGGGGAATTTAGCAGGAAAGGTTATAATTTATTCTGAGAATTTTTGAGGCACTAATATCAATTGATCCTGTCATGAACCATATTAAACAGAGGACAGATAGAACCAAATTTAGGTGAAATATTTTTAATTTAATTTTCTATGTTCTGTAGCAAAGATAAGAACTTAATGTTTGTTGTAACACAGAAGACAATGTGAAGAGCTCTGCCTGGGGATGGATTATCTTTGTGTTTATGTTGCCCATAAATGCTTGCTATCTATGAATATCTTTCTTAGAGATGTCAACAGAAAGGTTATTTGTGGGAGTTTTTCTCCTTATATATAAACTTTATATTTCTGGAGGATGAATTTAACCCTGTGAAAATTGGCAGAATGTTGCAAAATGAAGAACAGAGACTTTGGATTCAGATACTTGTGTAAAATTTCCTGCATGATTTTTAAATCAATTGTGTGATTATGGGAAAGTATATTACATTTGTCTTCAATTCATTATTATATAAATGAGAATAAGAATACAAACTTCACCTTTGTTGTGAAGATTAAATGAGGTAATACACACACCGGACCTGTAATATATGTAGCCGCTCCCTCTCTTCCTCTCTCCCATGAAGGCACAAGGAATGTGTATCATTTTAATCCTAAAATCTTGTACTTTTTATGAAAGAAAATAATGTTTTTAATTAGCTACATAAACTACAATAAACTCAGAGACTGTTGTCAAGAACCGACTAGAGGAAACTTTTCTGCTTAAAGTGCTTTAATGTTCTAAGCCGACTCCGTTTGTCATTAAGATGACATAGATTTGACAATGACTTTGGATTGATAATATTCAAAGAGAGTGAATGCTTTGATTATGGGAGATTCTTACATTCATTCTGAGAAGAAGTAAAAACTTTGTAATGACTAAGTTGTGCATTCTGCCTTACCGAAAATATTCATTTGAGCAACAACAAACTTCTGTTTCAGCTATTCTCATTCTTGAGAAATGCAGAGAAATGATACAGCTCTGTGACTCATCATTACTACTTGTATCTCTAAAGCACAATAAAATGAGGAAGAGAAGAAACGGAAACACAATGATATTACTTTTTAAAGTGAACTGAGAATAAGATGCAATATAGACAGAAAGCGGGGCATAGGTTTTTAAATTTAGCTTGATATAATATCTTGTCTCCTCTAAATTAGGTTTGGCTTAGATACTCCATTATTTCTCTTTCAGTACCTAAATTTTGGAATTCTCTCACTATGTACACATATTATAATGTTCACTATATTTGATATATAGTTGGAGGTTTGTAATTAAATGTGAAAAAAACTTGTATGTGTTTTCTAGATGCAGAATGGCTTCTAATATAATAAATGAAAGAGACTTTTAGGAGAGGTGTTAAGGTACCTGACAGAAGACACAGACCTTGAATTATTTCTATCCCTTTAACTTGATCGCATAAAAATTATGAAGTGAAATAGACGCAATTTATGGTGAATATTAAGTTTCAACCATATACAAGTAGAATGTGCTGAAATAAACTCATGGAGATAATTTAATGATATGCTTATCTGATGTGGCTGTGAATCCATTAGTGTTTGGGATCTGTTAAGATAGTCAACTAATTAGGTCAAAGTGTTAACAAAGAAGTTGCTTGTGAATGGTTCAAACCATTCTATGCTACAGTGGTCACATATGATACTTTTATTTTCTCTCTGGCTGCTTTAAATATTGATAACTCTGGCCAACGAAGATGATGAAAGACTAACAGGATCACCCATCAGTAATTATGGAATTTTAGCTTTCATACATTACACCATATAGATTGTGACGGAAACTGGTAAAAACAAGTAAGAAAAATTTAAGAAAAATGAGATGAAAAAGGTCATCCTAAATTCAGAATATCCACACTCTCTCATCTCAAAATATTTAAAGGCACTTAGAATTTAACATATACTTTCAGTTTTTCAACACTTTATGTTTTTTCTTCTGGGCCTAACAATGCTAGTTCTTATATTCCGTCACTTGTGGCAGTCAGAATAATGGTTACCCCAAAATATGCACATCCTGAACCCTGAACTTATGAATATGTTAGGTTACATAGCAAGGGGGAATTAAGATTGCAAATCAAGCTAAGGTTGCTAAGGAGATAACTTTGAGATAGGGAAATGGTCCTGGGTTATCCCAATGAGCCCAACATAATCACAAAGGTCCGTAAATGTGGAAGAGGATTGCAGAAGAAGAGTAGGTGTTGGAATGATGTGATGTAAGAAATACTCAAGCATCCATTGCTGGCTTTAAAGATAGAAGGAGTCCATAAGACAAGAAATGCATACAGATTCTAGAAGATAGAAAAGGCAACAAAAGTGATTCTTCCCTACAACCTCCAGGAAGGAATGAAGCCCTTCCAATATATTTATTTTAGCCTAGTAAAATCCATTTTGACTGTTGACCTCCAGAACTGTAAGAATATATTTGGGTTGCTTTAAGCCACAAAATTTGTGGTAATTTGTTATAGCAGCAAAAGCAAACTTACACATCACATTGATCTTATTAGTATCCTTCATGTCTTACCCTTTTTCATTCTCCCACAACTACCTAATGAATCTGGAGTGATTCACTTTCAACTCCTACTCTGGAGTTGATAGAATCTGTTTTTCGGCAATTAAGTAATTGTGCCAAATAGAAGCATAAGCACAATATTAGGGTGACAGGGCAAGGATTGACCATCTGCTTTACTGCTGATTTCTAGTATCATTGAATAACAATCAGATTTCCTCTTCTATGCAATGTGGATATGACTTTTAAAGGTTTGAAAACATTTTTTCTATTCTTTTTGTGGTTGAGAAGAGTGGATAGTTTTGATATGCACACACTCTCGAATCTTGATCCAAAATTCTATCATTACAAAGTAATTGTTAAATTTCTACTCTCAAGTGACATTGCGATGCTGCTTAAAATCTATTTTACTTATACCTGCATTGGTTTCATTTTAATGTTATGAAGCATTTGGATCAACCAAATCAACCAATTTTATTCAATTAACATAATATTACCATGAAGTTAAGAGTGTGGACTCTGAAGTAAAACTGTTTGAGTTTAAATCTGTTTTTGTCGCTTGCAAATTAAGTGACCTTGGCTAAATTACTTAAGATGTCTGTGACTCAGCTTTCTCATCTGTAAAATGAATATACCTAATTTTAACTACCTTGTACTATTGTTATTGAAAATTAAACACAACAATTACTACGAACATGGCACATGCTAAGAACTCAAAGATAAACCCCTTTATAATCATTTACTTGCATAATATGATCTCTTAATTCATAGAGAAAATAGATACTTTTAGCCACAAATATCTCCATCTGTTTTTCTCTCTTAGTCTAAATTTATTACGTTATCTACCTTTTCCTCCTATCTCAAGGGGAAAGGTGTTTCTATTATTATCTAAAGCTAAACCACATACACTTCACTCTATATTCTAACCTGTCTTGACTTCTATGGGACAAGGATCCATCAATCATTATCTCTCAAAGTTAAATCTCTAGTTCACCCTCTGGAATGACTTTTATCTCTCATTTTTAAACACATTAATTTTCTCCCTTTAAAAGTGAACAGTCTTTATACTATTCATACGCATTCCATCATTTATTTCCCCTTCAACATCAAACGTCCTGAAAGCATGGCCTGTTCTTGCTGCGTATACTATTCATTCATTAAAACTTAAAATATTCTTAGTAACATCATTGATGGCTTCATAAATAGATACTAAATTGCATACTTCTTCTTCATTTTTCTATTCCTATGGTCACCCCTGAATAAAACTTTCTTGGAAGCTTTTGGTTTTACTTACTGTATTCACTGCTACTTATCTAGGAGTTTCACCTCCTCCTTCTGAGACTGTTTATATTCTATTTTTTTCTTTGCTGCCACCCTACATGATAAAGTGTTGCATTGTAATGTCTTTTCAGAAGGCTTTGGAAATCATTGCATTTTACAAATAAATGATATTATTCACCAATGATTATAAGGTCTTTATTCAAATCTAGTCTCTTCCCTAAATTTTAGAGATTTATTTTCATTTTCTTCTGGTTAAATACATGCAAATATGTTGTAGCACCTCAAACTTAGGAAGAGAAAGTGAACACATTGCCTGTCAATCCCTAAGGAATAAGTCCTATTGCTCCTCCTCTGTTCTAACTCAGTTAACGGGATCACCTCAGTTTCCCTCCCTAGCAGCTTCAAATATACTCCTTGCTTCATCTTTTAAATACCACATTTGACTCTATCACATAATTACTAATTCATTATTTAGCATCCACTACACACCACGAGCTAAGAAAGACTGAGAATTCCAAATAAATGAAAGAGACAAAAATTTCCCATACAGAGGTAAAATACAGTCAAATAAAGACAGACTAGGAGTTGTACCAGAGTTGTGTGTGTGTTATTTGAAATGGGCATTGCAGTAGATATTATGTTTTACTTTCTGAGAGCCTTTCTATCTAAATGATTAATTTAAACGAATACTGTTAATTACATCCCCACTGATGTTGAAAGACTCATGAGTGGTCACTTGATCCAGTTCTCACAAACGAGATATGAGGATTCAGCTGCTGAGTTGCTCTGGAGAAGTCTTAGTTGTAAGTGAGAGACACAGCAGAGGATGATTGTTCTTATTCCTCTGGTCATGGCTGCAACTCTCTTTTAGAGTTTCCTCTCATTCAGCTACAGAATTCTGTTTTTCGAGTATATATGTATCCATGGTTGTCTACTGCAGCACATTTGATACATCATTTGCTTATATTAACATTTTAGAATTAATAGGATATGATGATTTTTATTTAATATTTCTTTAATATTTTCATTATGAATGAATGTGTAATAGCATGTACTTCCAAAGAGTAATGTTGATGTTCCATTGAGAGAGAGAGATCAAGGTTAGAATTTTACCTTTATTAATCCTCGTTAACCTTTATTAACATGTAAAATGTCAAATGTAAAGGCAATAAAATAACCCTTTTTATCATTAATTTGAAAACATCCTAGAGAAAACTATTTATAAACTAATTGGGAAAGAGTAGAAATAGATAACTACATGTTTTAAAGGTAGATTTAAAATGTTGAATATTTGAAACTGAACATCACAAAATATAATTACAGAATTTTCCCAAATCACAAGAACTCAATTACCTGCATCAATATGATTTTGCAGATAAACTATTTAAAGACAAAAAATTATGTCTTTGATCTCAGTTGACAACACAATAAAAGAAGTTTACCATGAAAAATACTTTTGATTTAAGCATTCTATGTAATGTTAAAAGTAATAAACAGAAATTTTACAACCCAAGAGTTTAGCCATTCATTTCAGATGATCAATAATATTGTATCCAATATTTTATCACAAAAATTAAAAACAAATGAAGTAGTAGAATGGTCAAAAGTCACAATATTTCAGAAAATAATTCACATGCAGCTAGTTTAAAATTCTTCTTTTGATAAATTGAGCATCAAATTTAAGGAGAAATTCTCTTCTATGACAGTATAAGATAGCTTACATGTCCAACTTTCTAAATGAAATAAGGCTAATGGAATTCATGATGCACTGAGATCTTTCCTTACTTTTATGTGAATTATTGATAATTTACAAACTCATATAGTAAAAGCTACATTTTTATCTTTTTCTGAACACAACAAAAGACCAAATTTAGCATTTGACATTAGCAAAATTCTGGACATTAAAAAAATACATATACATACATTTTTCTTTAAAATTTTCTGAAATTCCAACTGTACTGTTTCAAATCTACAAAGTGGATAATAGATTTCCATTAGTTGCTTGGCAACATTGTTTTATTTTCTGCAGCTAATTTCATATTGATGATTTATTTTTAAACATACCTGAATGAGGTTGTTGGAAACTTGAACAGGTAGGTTAAGTTCACTGAAGTTCCAATGCACCTGGAGTTTATTGTCTTAAAAAAAATGATTACTATAATTAGCATATGGTAGATGCACAATAAATTGTTGCCAGTTTGCCAATTTCCTTCTTGCCAATTATATTCTATGTCCTTGAAAATTTACATTGCATTAACTTATTAATTTAAATTATGGTAGTGAAAATCATTTTCCAGTACTGAAACTTAATTCCGTATTTAAAAAATGGCTTTTTCAGTTTACTTTTACATATATATATGCACACATACATAATATCAAAATAGATACTAACATATATGTATATATACATATATACATGTACGTTTATATACATATATGTATATATGTATAAACATAATGAGTGGTAAAATTTGAGGGATTCTAAAAATGACCTCTTTTCCTGAAAAATCCTTTGACAAATTGCCTGGATTTCTACTATCAAAGCCATATGTCTTTCCGTTACAAATTTATGTTTCAAAGACAAGTGCTCTAAAGCAATAATACCAGCCTAAAGAGACGTTGCTAATTGTTTGCACAGAGTTCACCAGGTTACTTTGCTATCCTAATAGACGAGAATTAAGAAAGTGTGAGAAGGGAAAGATTCACATTGTGTTTGAAGTTCAGAGATGTAGGCCTGGAAGGGAAACAGCAATCATGGGACTCAGCATTTGGCTGTAATTTGATAGCAGCTAGACCTCTTGGTAGGTGAATCCAAAAGTTGGAAAAAAAGAACTGATAAGGGAGGTACAAAAGCACTGGGATTCTTGAGTTGTAATTTCCCTTTTCCATATATTGGCCTTAATATTTCACCACTTCCTGCAACTTCAAAATTTAAGGCTACTCTTTGCTTCTACGTTTCTTTGAGAATAATCTGGGGTAAATGTTTGCTGCCTACAGTCTAAATTCCCATCTCTTTTTGTGGCCTTCGGTCCTATACTTCACCTGGTCCTAAATTAGCCTTACAGCTTGTTGCTGTCTATGAGTGCTCAGCCAGAAGCCCATTGACATGTATGTCCCACGTATTTTCACAAGGATGTTTGGCTTTGATATTGCCCAGCACAAACCTCCTTTTTAAACTTTTTTTTGGAAAGAGAAAAGACTTTCTGCCATTTCCTCAGCCTGAAATAATCCTGCCTCTATTTTTTTTTCCTTCTCTTGGAAAATTTGGAGAATGTTTTTAGTCCTATATCGCATTTCTTATCTTTCCAAAGCATTAGTGTTTCCTTTTTCTTACTATGTAATCTTCTATTGTCAGGCCGTTCTTCATTGTATGGCAGTAAAATGTTTATATCTATTTCTGCCACTCCAGTGTACACTCTAATATTGTGGCAGGGATATTGCCTTAGTTTCAATGCCCTTAATACAAAAAGCAGAGAGTAAATACATGCTGCTTTTAAATTTAAGAATCATCTTTAGGCCACCAAAATTTCTTAAAATGTTCTTTTGTCGGTAGACACATTTATTCTTTTTTATCTCTGTAAATTGTTACTCTGCCAAAAGGTAAATTCCCTTTTACCTGCACTAATAGAATTAGATCCTTGACAATCTTGTTCTGACTCTCATTTTTCCTTTATGCAGAGAGTCCAACACATAATACTGTTGGTCAGGTAATAGTTATTACTCTGCTACAAGGATGTTCTAAATCTACACACAAATTCTTAAAGCCTGTAATCAGTACAGACTACATGCTATATGTTACAGAGATCGATAGAAATAAATTGCAGCACAATTGTTCTTGAAAATATTATAATCCAGATTATACTCAGCCTGAGGACAGGATATAAAATGCTCCTGACCTGCATCCCTTGAGCTTTATATTAGTTCAATGGTTACTAGCAAAACTTCCCGAGATTCTTTTCAACTGAAATTATACAGATTACTTCTGGCCACAGAAGTCCTTGTTTGTCATAGTTCTGGAGGCCAATCTATATTCCAAAACATTTGCTCCTCCTTCAGAAAGAAATTGGAAGGGATCCGGAAGATGCTATGATTTCTTGCTTTCTCCTCTAGTTTTTATGTACGTTTGTGTGTGCTTGAAAAAATGTAACATAAAATTTACCATCTTAACCATGTTCAAGCATTCAGTACAGTAGTGTTAACCATGTACACCTTGTCCTGCAAAAGATCTCTAGAAATTTTTTCATCTTGCAAAATTGAAACTCTATACCTGTTGAACAGAAACTACCTCCCCCCACCACCTCACACAGGCAACTATCATTCTAGTTTCTGTTTCTACAAATTTGACTATTTTAAAATTTATATATGTGGAATCATGCAGTCATGAAATCGTTCATCCTTTTGTGATTGACTTATTTCACTTACTGTAATGTCCTTAAGGTTCATCCATGTTTTAGCAGGTAACAGAATTTCCTTCTTTTGTAATATTTCGTTGTCTATATATCCACATTTTCTTTATTCATTCATCTTTTGATAGACATTTAGCTTACTTCTACTTTTTGGCTATTGTGAATAATGCTGCAGGGAACCTGGGTATGTAAATATCTCTTTGAGACCCTATGTTCAATTCTTTGTGCTCTATATCTAGAAGTGGGATTGCTGGATCACATGGTAATTCTATTTTTTTACTTATTTGAGAAAATTCCATACTGTTTCTGTAGAAGCTGCACGATTTTACATTCCCACAAACAGTGTACAAGGATTCTAACTGCTCCACATCCTCGCCAACACTTGCTATTTTCTGGTTTTTTAAATAATGGCCAGCCTAGTTGGTGTGACGTGACATATCATTGCATATCATTGTGGTTTTGTTTTGCATTTCCTTGATGATTAGTGATCTTAACAACTTTACATTTGTTTGTTGACCAATTGTATATCTTCCTTGGAGAATTGTCTATTTAAGTCTGTGCCCACTTTTTTAAGTAGTGTTATTTATTTTTCTTGTCATCGTTGTTGCATTGTAGGAGTTCTTTAAATATTTTGGATAGTAATCCCTTATCAGATATGTGGTTTGCAAATATTTTCTCCCATTCCATAAGTTGCCTTTTCATTGTGTTGTCTCCTTTGCTGTGCACAATGTTCTTTTGTTTGTTTATTTGTTTGTTTCATGTAGTCCCTTTTATCTATTTTCGCTTTTGCTGCCTGTGCTTTTGGCATCACAACCTAGAAATCATTGCCAAATTCAATGTCATGAAGATTTTCTCCTATGTTTTCTTCTGAGAATTTTAGAGTTTCAGGTCTTACATTTAGGTCTCTAATCCATTTTGAATAAATTTTTGTATATGGTGTAAGATAACAATCCAACTTTGTTCTTCTGATGTCAATATCTAGTTTTCCCAACACCATTTGTTGATATGTAGCTTATCCTTAACCCATTGTGTAGCTTTGGCACCCTTGTCAAGAACTCTTTGACCATATGCACAAAGGTTTATTTCTGGAGTCTCTATTCTGTTCCATTGGTCTATATGTCTGTCTTTGTGCTAGTACCATACTCTTCTGACTATTGTAGCTTTGCAATGTGTTTTGAAATCAGGAAGTGTTAGATTTCCTGCTTTATTTTTCTTTCTCAAGATTGTTTTGGTTACTCAGAGTCCTTTGAGATTTTATATGAACTTTGGGGTTTGTTTTCCTATTTTTGCAAAAAATGCCATAGGGTATTTTGACAGAGATCACATTGAATCTGTACAGTGCTTTGATTAGTGTGGGCATTTTTACAATGTTAAGTCATCCACTCCTTGAACATGGATGTTTTTCCATTTATTTGTGTCTAATTTCTTTCAGCAATGTTTTGTAGTTTTTAATTTATGGGTCTTTTACCTCCTTAGTTATGTTAATTCCTAAGTATTTTATTCTTTTTAATGTTATTGGAAGTGGGATTGTTTACTTAATTTCCTTTTCAATTGTCCATTGTTAGTGTATAGAAATGCAACTGATACTTGTGTGTTGATTTTCTATCCTGCAACCATGGCTGAATTTGTTTAATAGTTCTAATAATTTGTGTGCGTGTGTGTGGAAACTTCACAGTTTTCTGTGTATAAAATTATATAATCTGCAAACAGAGATCTTTTTATTTCTTCATTTACAATTTTGATACTTTTTATGTTTTTCTCTTGCCAGTTTTCATTTTGCTATTTATTTCTAGTTTCTTTCCGCTGTGGTCAGAAAAGATATTTGGTATGATTTCAGTCTTTTTAAATTTGTTAAGATTTCTTTTGTAGCCTAACATGGGATCTATTCGGGATAATTCTCATGTATGCTTAAGAATAACGTATTTTCTGTTGTTGTTGGGTGGAATGTTCTGTATATATCTGTTAGGTCCATTTGGTCTATGGTGTTGTTCAAGTCCTCTGCTTCCTAACTGATTTGTCTAGTCCTCCTTAAAAGTCAGGTTTAGAAATCCCTATATTATGGTGTTACTATCTATAAAGTAGTCCCCTCTTATCCACTGGGGATACGTTCCAAGACCCCCAGTGGATGCCTCAAACTGCAGGTAGTATGGGGACCCTATCTATATTATGTTTTTTCCTATACATTCACAACTCTGATGAAGTTTAATTTATAAATTAGGCACTCTAAGAGATTAACAACTAACTAATAATAAAATAGAAGAATTGTAGCAATATATTCTAATAAAAGTTAGTGTAGATCTTAGCAACTTCAGCATGTGATTTTTTAGCTCCTTATGAAGTCTAGTACTTTCAACTTTTCACTTAAAGGAAGCACTTTACGGCTGTTCTTCGGCATATTCAAATTGCCAGCATCATTACTCTTGTGCTTTTGTGCCATTATTAAGTAAAATAAGGGTTACTTGAACACAAGCACTACGATATCATGATGACCAATCTGACAACAAAGATGACTACTAAGTGACTAATAGGCAAGTGGCTTGTACAGTGTGGATACACTGGACAGAGGGAAGGGATGATTCACGTCCCAGGTGGGATGGACCCGATGGCAGGAGATTTTATCACACTACTTAGAATGGCAGTTCAATTTAAGACTTATGAATTGTTTATTTTTGGACTGTGAGTTGGCCATGAGTAACTGAAACTGCAGAAAGTGAAACTGTAGATAAGGGGGGATTACTTTATCTTACTGCATCTCCCCTCAGTTTTGTCGATGTTTGCTTCATATACTTGGGTGCTCTGCTGTTTGGTGCATGTATGGTTATTATTTGTTATGTGTTTCTGGTGAATCAACCCTCATGATTATATAATGTCCTTCTCCATCCTTTGTGACAGTTTGTTGAATTAAAGTCTATATTGTCTGTTGTAAGTATGGCCATCCCTGCTCTAAAGTTAATCTCTTGTACACAGCATGTAGTTGGATTCTGTTTTTTATCTATACAGCCATTCCACGTCTTTTGATTGGTGAGTTTAATCCATTTACCTTTAAAGTAATTACTGATAGAGAAGGATTTGTTGCTGTTTTGTTCACTGTTTTCTGGATGTCTTTTAGTTTCTGTTTCTCTTTTTCTCTCTCACTGCCTTCCTTTGTGTCTCATTGATTTCCTTGTAGTGATGTTTTGATTCTTTCCTCATTTTATCTTATGCATCTTCTACAGATGTTTTCTGTGTGATTGCCATGGGATTACATAAAACATCTTACAGTTATAACAGTCTATATAGACTGATAACAACTTAACTTCAATTGCATCCAAAGTATCTACCCTTTTATATCTCCCCTCCTTACTTTATGTTATCTATGTACAAATTACATCTTTTTATATTTTGTGCCCATTAATGTAGTGTTATAATTGTAGTTATTTTTATGCTTTTATCTTTTAAATTTTATAGCTGAATTAAAAGTGATTTACATACCACCATTACAGTATTACAGGATTCTGTATTTGCCTATATATTTACTTTTACCAAAGAACTTTATATTTTTGCATCTTTTCATGTTGATGCCTACTGTCCTTTTATTTCAACTTGAAACATTCCCTTTGGCATTTCTTGTAAGGCAAGTCTAAGGGCGAAGATCTCACTCAGCTTTTATTTATCTCAGAAAGTGTTTGTTTCTCCTTCAATTTTGCTGGTTGTAGTATTCTTGGTTAGCAGGGTTTTTTTTTTTTTTTCCTTTCAGTAATTTGAATATTTCCACTTTGTTCTGGCCTGCAATGTTTCTGCTGAGAGAACCACTGATAGCCTTATTGGAGCTCCCTTATATATGAGTCATCACTTTTCTCATACTGTTTTCAAGATTCTTTCTTTCTTTTTCAATTTAACAGTTTGGTGATAATGTGTCTTACTGTGGACCTCCTTGAATTCATCCCAGTTGGGGTCCTTTGAACATCTTGAAACTGGATGTCCATTTTCTTCCTCAGATTTTAGTAATTTTCAATCATTTTTTCCTTCAGATAAGATTTCTGCTTCTCTCTCTCTTCCCTCTTTCTGGCACTCTCATAATGTATATATTGGGACATCTTGATGGTGTCTCACAAATCATTTAAGCTCTCTTCACTTTACTTTTTTTTCCCCTCTAACTCCCTAATTTCAAATGGCTTGTCCTTGAGTTCATTGATTCTTCTGCTTGATCAAGTCTGCTTGAAACTATCTAGTGAACTTTTCAAATTTGTTAGGGTATTTTTCAGCTCCAGAATTTTGTATGGTTTTTTATCATTTCTATCTCTTTGTTGATATTTTCATTTTGTTCATGCATTGGTTTCATGATTTCATTTCGTTGTCTGTGTTCTTTTGTAGTGCATTGTGCTTCTTTAAAGCAAATATTTTTGAATTCTTGGTCAGGTAAATTGTAGATCTCTATTTCCTTAAGGTCAGTTTCTGGAGATATATTTTTTTTCTTTGATTGGGCCATTTTTCTCCATTTCTGTCTATGCCTTACACTATTTTATTGTGATTTTTGCATGTGAAAAAACAGTCACTCTCTCTGTCTTTTCTGGCAGGAAAGAAACACCTTTACCAATCGGCCTGGCTAGAGGTTCTTGGGACCTCTCAAACCTTTTCTGGGATTGCATCTTCCCTAGGCCTATGCGTGTAATTTCCCATTTAGGGAAGTTTGCCATTTGCCTTATCAGGAATTTGTAATCTCTTGCTCCCTCTGATGTCTGTCTGCAGTACTGCAGGTGTTCTTGTGCTGCTATAAGCCGCTGAGGTCTCTTTTGTTCTCTACCATGCCCAGGCATCAAAAGTATATGGTTCTCCATCACCCTTTGGAGTCAAGCGGGAGAGAAACCAGTTCCTCAAGGAGGCCCAAGAGAAGTCATAATGTTAGATGGATGTTCCACTCTTCTATATTTTCTTCCCATGGGAGAAGCTACAAGTTGGGCTTCTCCTGATTGTGAGCTGTGCTAGCTTGGAGGAGAAACCAACAAATAAAACAGCTTTCCTTACTCATCTGTTTGCCAATGTTCTTAGCTTTGAATTTGCCTGGGGTGCTGTGACTTCGTAACTGGCTTAGAGAGTTCTCACAAAGGCTTTGTAGACCACATATTTTTGTTAATTTGGTGTTTCTGTGGGGGAACGAAGTCTAAGGCTTCCTATTCTACAGTTTGATGATGTCACTCTAGGTATTTGGATTTTTATTCTAAGTGAACATGTTTAGAATAGAGGGACAAAAGGATCTGTTCCACTCCTATGAGCTCATCGCATGGAGTAGAAGGAAGACTAGCAAAGTCTGTGGAAGAAATAATGGGATGGTAGCAAACGACTTCCAAATATAAAGTAAAGGTAAATGGTGTAATACACTAAAATAATAAATGATGCATTTATGACTTCTTTATGTTTTGATATTAATACCTATTGAACTGAATACTGCTAACATATTAAAATAAGCCAGTAAAACCATGGTCTCTTCAACAAATAATATCAGTGGAGCACCTCTGATCACTTATAATTCCTTATAGGATACCCTCACACACATCCTGATGGTGTCTTTCTTTATCACAATAACAAGTTTTTATTATCCTGCTGGTGTCTCTTATGCATTGCAACCAGTGCAGAAAATTTGAGAGAGCCACACTTTCTCAAGTTATATCCAAGACTAGTATGAGAACTTACCCTTAATTAATGATTCAAAAAGTTTTGTGACCCTGACATTACTATTAAAACAGGCTATCCAAATTGAAATGCTTATATGACCTAAAATTAAGTTTCTAGTTCTTTCCCTGCTCTGGACGATGAGGGAAGATTGGAATATGTTCTGTGGCTCTATTTCTGATCTGTGGATCAGCACATTCTTAGCTTTCTCTTACCCTTTTGAGTATTCTTTGATCATCTTCCTCTCTCCATTCTCTTAACCCCACCTACTCTCTATTGGACTCTTACAGAGTTATATCTACAGTATATATATATAGTATGATTATAAGGTCATAAAATACATTCATTTCCCACCTTCTATATATTTCTATAATAAATAGAGTTCCTTAATGGTTATATACTTTTAAAATCCCAAAAACAGTATATGAGAGATCCCCTTTCTATAATCCTTAATAAAATTTGACCATGATTTTTTTTTTCTTTCCTTTTCTAAGTGATGAAATTTATGGATAGCATTAATACTGATCTCGAAGGTGCTTTTCCAAACACATCAAAAATAACAAATAGGAATCACGAACCATTCCAGAGAAATATTCAAAAGATTGCTAGATGCATTGTTTTGAACAGACATAAGACCTCATAAGATTAAAATCTTACATATACCTTTATATATGTGTAACTATGTGCATATATATACGTACTTATATATGTATATTAAGATTTACATATACCTTTTGTATTTGGACAATACAATCACTATATCATTAGTTAAACACAGAACAATAAGCTACTATGTAACTTTATTTGTATTTTTGTTTTCTCTAATAAACTCTGAGATTTTTGTTGGCAGCACATAAATAACAGTCCTAACTGTTCCTAGTTCATGGAAAGTAGGTGTTTAATGGACGGTTGCTGAATAAATTAGCAAAATTGAAAGATACTAAGTAACAGAAATTCCTAACTATTATTGAAGAAAGAAATCATCTTCAGGTTACATTACAATTTTAATTGGTTAATCAGAGCATGTGGTGGAACTAACGTTCAGGATCTAAATGAAAATTTTGGGACTATATTAAAAAATATTTTATTGGCATTGCCCAGTGGAACAACACACCAACACATTTATCTGCTATCTATAGTGTAGTGCTATGCTATAGGACAGGCATGGTCAAACATTGGGGATTAGCTAAGTATGAGTTTATTCTAAGACTCATCATGTACTAGTTGGATGAATATGAACAAACCATTAAATCTAGTAAAAACATTCAAATTCTTCATCTCAAAAATGGGTAAATAATACTAACTCATAATTGTGTAGTTTAATAAGATATTGTATAATAATGCTTGTTGTTCACATATTTCTCTTTAACTATTAACATGGGTATTTTCCCTGTATTAGGTACCTTGGAGACTAAGTAACTTGCCAAGTGTGAGAAAGTAGTGTCAAAAAATTTAGAATAAGAACGCAAGTCAATCTAACTCCATAGTGCACAACCTTGAACTTTCTATTATATTGGACTCTGATATCTTAATAACAAAAATTGATCCATTTAAAATACATGACTATTCTCAATTTTCTAAATTATATATGTTAAATTATTTGGCAGAAATTTCATATTGATTTTTATAATAGACCAGTAGTTTATGTTTTTCATCTATAACACTAAACATTTTTATAGTCGATAAACAATTTTTAATTTATGAATAGAATGAATGCAATAAATGACCACTTTTATTTAATTCAGTCATTCCTTCCTGTATCAGTGCCACTTCCACACCACATAGTTGAGGGCACTCGATTACTTTGGAAAAGATACAATTTTGTAGTAACTAAATAAATGTAACATGACAGCAAAACATTTAGTTTTGGCAAAGTGTTAACTGTTTAATATTCATTTTAAAAATTGAATAAAAATTATTCATATAATCTATCCTTTGATTATCATTACTTAATGGTAACACTTCATTCCGATTTCCTACCTTAATCAAGATAGCAAGGTACAATATTCAAATACCTAGAGGTGTTTTTTCGTTTTGCAGCATTGTACAATAATAATTAGAATTCATCAAATACTTACCCAATTAAGGAAAAAAAATAATTGCGAATTAAAACTTGTGTTATGTAAGTGTATTCTATCCAGGTATTTTTAGAGAATTTATTATAGTTTCTACTGCTGGTATCTCCTTTAATACACATCTCAATTTTTTAAAAGTTATAAGACTTTTTGTGCATGAAAAGTAAGGTCAACAACAAGGAGATACCACTACGCATGTAACAGAATGGCCAAAATCCGGAACACTGATAAAAGATAATGCTGATGGGGATTTGAAGCAATGAGAACTCTCATTCATTGTTAGTGGGATTGCAAAATAGTATAACCACTTAGGATGACAGTTTGGTGGTTTCTTACAAAACTAAACATACTCTTACCATACAATCCAGCAATCATATTCCTTGACATTTACCCAAAGAAGTTGAAAACTACGTCCACACAAAAATCTGAACATAGTGAACATGGACGTTTACAGCAGCTTCATTCATAATCGCCAATACTTGGAAGTAACAAAGATGTCCTTCAGTAGGTGAATGGATAAATAAATTTTGGTACATCCAGACCATGGAATGTTATTCAATGTTAAAAAGAAGTGAGCTATCATGCAGTCGAAAGACACAAAGGAACCTTAAATGATTATTAGTAAGTGAAAGAAGCCAACCTGGAAAGGCTACATACTACTGTATGATGCTAACTATATGACATTCTGGAAAAAGCAAAACTATGAAAAGAGTGAAAACATCAGTGCTTACCAGGGATTGGGGAGGAAGCAATGGATGAATAGACAGAGCACAAAGGATTTTTAGGGCAGTGAAACTACTCTGTGTGATATCATAATGATTATTACATATTATTAAACATTTGTCCAAACCCATAGAATGTACACCACCAAGTGTGGACCATAATGTGAACCATGGACTTTGAATGATTACCATGTGTCAATGTAGGTTTATCAATTGTAGCAAATGTACTCCAGTGGGGGACTTTGATACTGGGGGAGGCTGTTCATGTGTGGGGACAAGGAGTATATGGGCAGTGTTTGTACCTGCTGCTCAGTTTTGCTGTGAACCAAAAACGCTCTAAAAAAATAGCATTAATAAAAAAAACACAAAAGATTATCGTAAAAGAAAAAGTAAAGACCTTCCCCTTTTCTATTGTTGGAAGTCACTTGTGCCATTCTCTTCTCGCCTGTAGGGTCTCGGCTGAGAAGTCTGCTGACAGCCTGATGGGCTTCCCTTTATATGTCGCTGTGGCCTTTCTCTTGCTGCTTTTAGGATTCTCTCTTTGTCTTTAATTTTAGACATTTTGATTATAATGTGTCTTGGTGTGGGCCTCTTTGGGCTTCTCTTGTTTGGAGCTCTCTGTGCTTATTGAACTTGGATGTCTGTTTCCTTCCTCAGGTGAGGAAAATTTTCCTCTATTATTTCAACAAATAAATTTTCTGCCCCTTTGTCTCTCTCTTCTCCTTCTGGGACCCCTATAATCTGGATCTTAGCACGCTTGATATTGTCCCAGAGTCCCCTAACACTGTTCTCATTCTGTCTAATTCTTTTTTCTCTTTTCTGTTCTGCTTGGATGATTTCCTCTAATCTTTCATCTAACTCACTGATCCGTTCTTCTGCTTCCTCTACTCTGCTATTGATTCCCTCTAGTGAATTTCTCATTTCAAGTATTTGTATTCTTCATTTCTGGTTGGTTCTTTTTTATATCTTCCAATTCTTTGCTGATGTGCTCACTGTGTTCATCCATTCTTCTCTGCATATCTGTGAGCATCCTCATTATATTTTGTTTGAATTCCTTGTCAAGGAGGTCGCTAGTTTCTGTTTCACTTAGTTCTTTTTCTGGTGTTTTGTAGTGTTCCCTTGCTTGGAAAGTATTCCTTTGCCTCCTCATTATGCCTCTTTCTCTGTGCTGTTTTCTTTGTACTAGGTGAGTCAGCTATGTCTCCTGATCTTGGAGAAGTGGCCTTATGTATGAGATGCCTTATGAGGCCCAACAGTGTGCTTCCCTCTTGTCACCAGACCATAAGAACCAGGAGTGACCCCTTTGTGGGCTACTTGTGTTCTTCTGCTGTGGCAGGGTTGCTCCTACTGCAGGTACCCAGGGAGTCTGATCTTTCCTTCCCTGGCCAACTGTTTGTAAATCTGGTTTGGGGGGCCTCAGCACTGTTGGCTACAAACTCTATTAGCACACTCTTATTGCAAGTGACCTCTTAATTGGGTTGGTACCCAGTGTAGCTGGTTGCTAGGCTCAGGGGTGTACAGTTGTGTTAGGCCTGAGGCCAACAAGGCTGATGTCAGTTCTGTTAGGAGTGCAGCTGAGTGGGGCTAGCCCTTGGCATGGAGGCACTCAGTTGTTTCAGGCTTTGGAAGGTGGGGCTGATCCTTTTTATGGCTATTTGTGAAGCACAAGTCTTCTGCCGCTGATAAGCCTCACCCCCCTCTGGACCACATACACTGTCAACACAGTCCTGGTCCGTGCACATTTCTCAACCACCTGGAGCGTACCCCACTGCCACACTGCAGAGGCCCCCACCTCTGCCCCAATGCCCCCCACAGTTCACCTGGTCCTCACACAACCCCTGCCCCACAGAGGCAGACACCCTTGCCTGCCTGTAGAGGATCAAGGCACTCAGTCACTGCAGGCTGAAAAGTAGCCTGAGGGCTTGCTGTTAGGTGGGGCCAGTCCCTAGGGCAGGTTGCCTGCCCTGGCTGAACTGGATTAAATCTGTGCTCTAGTGGGTGTGGCAGACCCCTGGGCTAACAGCCCAAGGGATGCACCTCAATGGCCCCCACCAGTGTCTGTATCAGCACACCTGGACCAGCTCAGAACAACGGCCTCCACAAATGTCTCAGTCTCAGGAGAGGATCCTCCTCTCACCAAGATGCCCTCAGAGCCCACCAGGTGAGTCTTGTTTCACCAAAGGACAGTCAGCCTTCTTTCTGGTGATTTTAGGTTGCTGCAATGAGTGAGTTTGTACGTGGGCCCTTTAAGACCCGGATCTTTTCAGCTTTCGGCCAATAGCTTTTCTGGGGTATCCTCGCTGCAGTTAATAGCCAGCAAAGCCAGATAGTAAGACCCCCATCTCACTTGGGCTGAGTCTGAAGGATGGTTATAGCAGTATTGCCCCCGCTCCGGACCTCACTCCTCCAGTGAGGGCTGCGTACCTTAGGTTGGCTCCCGCCTGGCCAGCTGAGAAGCTCGCTGCTCCCAAAGGTGGCTTTTTTCCTCTCCTGCCAGAGTTGCTGCCTCTTCTGCTTTCTTCAGGACTGTCCCTTGTCGTGGGGGTTCTTATTATCCAGTTTTCAGTTTTCAATCCAGGGTGATTCTTCCCAAAATTGTTGTAAGCTGGTTGTGTTCGTGGGAAGAGGCAAGTTCAACGTCTGCTCACAGCGCCATCTTGACGAGAACTCTGACCATGATTTTTAATATTCAGAGTTATAGGTTTGATATAGCATGTTGTTCATTTCTCTAGATATAGAGACACTGAGCATTTTAAAACATACTTATGATAGACAGAATTCTAAGACGGCGCAAAACATCCCATCCCTTGGTGTGCATTCCTGTTTAACCCCTGTAGGTATGGGTGAAACCCGTGAATGTGATCAGATACCACTTCTGTGATTATGTTATACTATTGGCAAAAATATTTTTGCGCATGTAATTAAGCCAGGAATTTTTTATAGGTAATTAAGATTCTTAATCAATTGATATTAATTTAGGGAGATTATGGAGATGGGACTTAATTAGGTGGGAGCTCTTTAGGTGGGAGAGATTCAAAACCAGAGATGCTCTCCTGCTGGCTTCATGTACATAGACTGCTATGTTGGGAGAGCAGGGAGGCATGAGGCAAAAACCAGAGGGCCACCTCTAGAAGCTGCAAATGGCCCCCAGTTGACAGCCAGTAAGAAAGTGGGGGCTTTCCTGCAAAGAACTGAATTCTTCTAAACAAAAGGAATAACCTTGGAAGCGGACCCTGAGCTCCAGATGAGGACTGTAGCTTTTCTGACATTTTAATTTCAGCCTGTGGGAGCCTGAGCAGAGGATTCAGCTAACCTGTGCCTAGACTCCTGACCCACGGGATCTGTAAGCTAAGAAAGTTTTTTTCTCATTTGCTAAGTTTGTGGTGATTTGTTACACAGCAAAAGAAAACTATTATGATGTTTTCCAGCTAAAGTGATTCCAACTGTGTATTATCAGCTAAAGTCCTTTGCTTACATTTTGATTAAGTATCTATTACAGGAGTTCTTTACAGAACTTAATATTTTTCCTGTTTTCTATGATGTAAATTACTCCTCCACTTGTTTTATTTTATTTATTTATTTATTTATTATTTTTATTTTTCCTTTTTCTCCCAAAGCCACCCCCACCCCCCACGTAGTTGTGTATTTTGAGTTGTAGGTCCTTCTAATTATGGCATGTGGGAAGCCGCCTCAGCATGGCCTGATGGGTGGTGCCATGTCTGCGCCCAGGACTTGACGAGAAACCCTGGGCCTCCAAAGAGGAGCATGCGAACTTAACCACTCGGCCACAGGGCTGGCTCCTCTGCTTGTTTTATTTTAACAATGGTAATTTTATACGTATTTTTAGTCATGTTGATATAATTAAGCGATTAATTTTTATATGATTTCTGTTCCTTGACTTGGCTTAAGAAACTACCCTCTACAACAAGACCAAAATATAGTCTCTATGTAAGAATCTCACAAGCACAACGTTTATCAACAAAACAAAACACAAAGCAGCATGTACTGATTGGGGGAGTGTACAGAGAGTTCAAAGACAAGAGACACCACTCTGCGTTAGAAATCAAAATAGTGGTGGCCTTTGGAAGGATAATGACTGGAGTGGCACACAAGAGGAGGGTGTTCTGTATTGCTAGGATACTTGAAAGCTTGATCCATTGCTGGTTTCACAAATGTGTTCACCTGAAAATTCAGCAAGCCGTACTCTGACAATCTGTGCCCTTTTCTGCACGTTTGTTTTTAATAGCACTAGTTTGTGCCTTCCTATTTCCATGCAGTATACAATTGTATGACTATATCACAAAATATTTATCTAGCTTACCACTGAGAGGTATTTAGGTTGCTTTGATTTTTAAAAATAGTGCTATTACAGACATTTTTGTATATTTCTTGGTCGAACTATGAAAACATTTCTCCCATTTATATATCTAGTAGTTTATCTGCTGGGTCACAGGGTTTGCATTTGTTCAGCTTTGAGTGACATTGGCAAAGAGTTTTCCAAAGTGGAAACATACACCCCAAATAGCAGTACATAAGCACTGCAGATATTCCACATTTTACAAAGAGTGTCCATCATTTTCATTTTACCTAATGGGAGAAGGGGTACATAGTATATCCCAGTGGGGTCTTAATTTACATTTCCCTGATGAAATATGAAGTTGAGTACCTTTTAATTTGACATTTGTGTATCTTATTTTACAAAGTACCTGTTTATAACCGCTGTCCTAATCTATTGGATATTGTTATCATTGTCATTGTTCTTGATTTGTAGAAGCTCTTTACTATGAATATGAGTCTTTGCCAAAGACATTCATTGTAAATATCCTCTGGTACTCAAGAACTTGCCTTTGTCACTCTTTTCATGGTGATTTTTGGTTAGTAGTAGTTCCTACTTTAGTCCAATGAATAAGTATTTTTCCTTTTGTGCCTTATGTCACATGTTCATCTCACTTTGAATAGTGCCATATTTTTTATCCTTTAATATGGACTTTGAAAACAAGCATAATATTGTTGTATTTGAGAGCAAATGCTCAGGGTTTTTGGTCACCTGGATTCAAATCTCACTTTTGCCATTTGTCAGCTGTATCACTTTGGGGAAGTTATTTAACTTTTCAACATTTGTGTTTTCTTATTTTAAAAAGTAACCCAACATATCTCAGAGAATAGTTATGAGAATTAAATGAAATAATCTACACGAAAGCCATAAAACAATGCTTTGGACATAGAAAAGCTGCACAATAAATTTAAACTATTATGTGTAAGTTAAATTAATTCCATATCTACAGAGTAATATATAAAAACTTATGAACAGTAGATTATTTGTCAGAGAAAACTAAACCTGACTTTCTGACAGGTTTTAACAGTCCTTATGTTAACACATGCTTATTGGAGAAATTTTAGATAATGAGTGAGGAAATTAAATATGTCCATCAGGGCACTTAGCTGTAGGCAACAGAACTTGACTCTGGATAATTTAAGCAGACAGGGAATTCATTAAAAGGATTTTGGTGAGTTTATGTCATTGTTGGCATAAACGAAAAATCTGGTAAAGAGCTACGCTGTCAGAAATAACAGCCAACACCATCCTGCAGAATGTTCTGGTGAGAGCTCCACTGCCATCAATCCTACCGCCAAACACAATATGTGTGTCTTGCTCAGTGTCAATGCTTTAGAAAACTGAGTCTTGATGCAACTGTGACTATCTTCGGAGAGGAAATCTTCTTCCACAGGAACTGCTTCTTTGGATTACTTACTTCCAAATACCTGTTTTCCTCTCTCTCTGTTTCTACTCACTTCTTTAGTGTGATAACGCCAGCTGGCATATTGTGAGTTCCTCCCAAGTGGCAAGGAACTTACAGCAGCTTCTGCCCAGCAACCAGTGAGGATCTAAGGTGCTCAGTCCAACCATCTGTGAGGAACTGAATCTTGCCAAAGCCACATAAGTGACTTTTGAAATGATTTTCCTCCACTTGAGCCTTGAGATGATTGCAGCCCCAGCTGACAATTTACAATCTCATGAGAGATATTGAGCCAGAGGACCCAGGTCTTCAGTGACCAGATTCCTGACCTACAGAAACTTTGAGATAATGTGTCTTTTTTGAAACTCTAAGTTTGGTATTAAAGTTTTATGCAGCCATAGATTACTATTACAATGTCTATCAATATTTTGAATATTATTTTCTGACCATGAGTATTAAAGTTACTAAAAAATAATAAAACCAAATTTTAATCAGAATCCCATTAACCAGGATACTCAACTAAGTGGACTGATTTTTTTCCAGAATTTTATAATGTCCTGTAATGAAACTATATTGAGAAAAAAAAAATCACAGTACAAATTCTTGTATTAGTGTTAAGGCTTCTCATTAAAATTTGATATAAGAAAGATGAATTTTGGCTCTTGAGAATCTCTTTTACCAAGTAAAAAGTAAATCTCTGGTAACATAGTCACACATTTATGGGAAATGGAAATGTTAATAAATGTGTACTGAATGGATAGAAGACTCATTTCTCTTAGAGTAATAGTTTTTAAGGTGGAAAAAAGATAAATTATAATATGATAACCAAAATTATGGATCAAGTAAAGTAGTTTTTTTCAATAAAATTTCTTCTTCCCTTAACTATTCTAATTAATTCCATCAAAATTCATCTAATTAATCCAGACAAAATAATTCGGGTGCTACAATTAATCTACAAAATCTTCTGTAGGTTGCTACGGTTAATCTACAAAACCTTCTGTACTATAACTCTGTTTTTTTTTAATTAGCACATTTTCACATTAGCATTTGAAAGAAGCAAACCTAACCAAAGGAGATAAAAAATAATTCACCAAAATGACTACTATCTTTGATGCAGTAAACTCCTTCAATAGTCATTGAATTATTTCCTTCTTTTCTTAATTTTTTTTCAATGTGGAAGAATTGCTTTAAACAAAGACAGAGAGAGTAAAGGCAATTAATGTTCAAAAGTAACACTTTTTACATCTAATACCGAAAAGTGACATCTATAAAATTTTAGAGCTGAATTTTCAAGTCTCAGAAATAATAAAATTCAAAGTAATATCACTCAAAGCAATGCTAACTGTACTTACTGACGTGCAGGATAAGCTGGCATAAAGTCTAAGACACAGCTCACTAAGAAAAAAGGTATTTCTTAATATTAAAGTGTTTTTAATATTTTAAGTTTTTAACTTTACTTCCACAAATCAGAAAATATTTCTCTAGTGCTTTTATTCTGTAAAAGAGGTTAGCTTTTCAAGTTCATGGTCTTTTGTTTCTTTCAGATAAAAGCCCATTGATAAGTAAACAATACCTCCAAAAAGTAACAAAAATCTTAATAAAATGATGCATTTTTGGCTAGTATAGCCAAAATACAGTAGCTTTTGTAAAATTACTTAAAATGCATCCTATTTAACACTATCCTTATGTTTGATATTGAGATAATCAATTTCATTATTAACTTATGAATGAAGAAGTTTAGAAGGATATACACTGGCACAACAACTAAAAGTAATTTATTAACTTATTCAAAAACTCCTCATTTTTATGGTACAGAGATAGAGGAATAGAGCATGGCTCCTAGGCTTAAAGATCTCACTATAAGTGCATACAATGATAACAATCTTCACATGGCCTCCAGTGATTCTTAACTTCTGGTATTCACGCCTTTGTACAATTTCTTCCCATACTGAATGACTCTATTATGAGGCAATTACAAAATATGACAAAGCTAAGTTGTGAAAGATATTACTACTTTCACCTTGCTCCTTGGGATCACTTGTTCTAGGAAAAACCAGCTGCCATGTTGTGTGGCCACTAAAGCAGCCCAAAATGGAGATTTACAAAGCAAAGATAGGAGGCCTCTTCACAGCCTCCAGTAAGAAACTGAGACCTCCTACTAACAACTGTGTGAATGAGCCACCTTAGCAAAAGGTCCTCCAGCCACAGTTAAGCCTTCAGATGACTACAGCCCTCACTGTTGTCTTAGCTTCAACCTCATGAGAGATCCTCCCCAGCCAGAACTAACAAGTTAGGCTGCTCCTGAATTCCTGACCCACAGAAAATGTGTCACATCATAATACATAGTATAGCTGGATTAAACCTCTAAGTTTTGCAGGTAATTTTCCATGAAGTAATAAGTAACTAAAATGCACAGAACAGCATATATACAAAAAGGAACACTAGCATTCAGGTACTAACATAGACATATTTGTGTGTATGTGTATGCTGTGGATGCATGAGAAAGAAAGAAATATATCCATATTCAAAACAGCGCCCAGAGCACATATCAAGAAAATGTGTGAAGTGAGCACATCCTATTTTCTGAGGAGAAAGTGCAGTGTGATACAGATTTCCAAAGAAATAATGGACACAATAAATTCGTCTCACACACTCCATCATACCAAAGACTGTTAAACATGGATTCTTGCCCACTGATGCACAGCAGAATAAAAATTAGAGGATGTTTAACCAGGTGTCTCCAGGGCTGTCCACCATTGCTGTCAACCAAAATGTTCCAAATGCCTCCTCTCAGACTGTTAGCATTAATGAATAGATAATGTCTAAAACCATATGGGATTCTGCAGTTGCCTTAATTAAAATTAATTGCCCCATTAATGATTAATGCTTAGTCTGAATGTTTCATAGGTTCTATATTACTGAGATATCAAACAATGGAGCTCATCTACATTTTATGTTACTCTTCAATCCCCATTACAAAAAATAATTAATTACTGCATCTGTTTTCTTTTACTACATATGACTAATTGCTCATTTTTAAGCTTTAAGTATTTATTGGAGAAATTTGCCTGAAGAAATTTCTGGCATCTCTAGTAATTTAAATTTTGCTTGGAACCATCAATAACAACTATTTGATACTACAGATAACCCTAAAATGAATTGGTTTGCTTTATCTGTCAATAAGAAGGCATATGTACATACTTTAATCAATTTTGGATAATTAAAAAATAAAAAATAAAAAATACATGTACATATCTCTGCAAAAGCAATGCTTTTCAAAAATATTTAATTTTAATTTTTTCTTCTGCTATGTAACCTTGGAAAATTATCATATTTATGTTTTTCTCATAAAATAATCATTTTCTAATAAGATTTCCTGCCATGCTCATTATACCTTCCAAATTAGTAAATTCATCAACAAGTTCCCACTCTGGGAAAGGGACCATAGCCTTAATCTATCTAGTCTCACAAAGTGATGTTCAGGATTACAAAGGAGTTTCGTAATAGAGCCTGGACTGGGTTTCATTTTCCTTGAGAAACACAGCCTCTTTATCGGAGAGCTATAGCGGTCATTAACACTTACAAAATACTAATTTGTTCCAGGGGTTAAATTTTTGACCAGTCAGTGATAAATATCTTTTCAAATATATTTTAGAAGAAAGTTGTATTATTTAAGTAAACTAGTCAAATAGACCGCTTTAGCTCTTTAATTCAGTGTTCTGAAACAGTCAACCAATTCAGATTATAGCTCATTTATAAGAAAGCCAACGAGACTGATAAGATCGGATGCTTTATTTGAGCATGTTAATTTTGTACAAAGACAAACTCAGCCCCATCACCCGGTTTTACTAATGCAATATTCACCAGCAAAATAGATATTAGGGAAGAGACAAAATATAACTCAAAATCTTTCAAGAGAAATCCAAAGATCATGCTTAAAAATGATGTCAGTAAAAAAGAATTGACACCATTTCTAATGTATCTTCTCATTTTAATTTTAATTATTAATTAAGAAATAATTTACAAAATAAAGTATTTAATTTTGCAAAAATAAAATAGTATTACATGGTTAATAATTACAAAAAGTAATCTCCTGTCCCCACACTGCTATTGTCCCACTCTTTAGAAACGTGTACTTTTAAACTTATTTAGCTAATTTATCTTAGTATTTACTTCTGTTTCTAAATGATTTGCTTCTATTTCAAGTTTTCTCAAATTTAGATATTTTTATATAAGAAAGCACTTTAAGTCTCCTACACTTCCCCCCAAAATTACAAATTTATGCGAAAATACCCCTCCCTGTAATCGTCTCAAAAATTTTACGTACAAAAATTTAGTCAAATCAATAGTCAACATTTCCATTATTATGATGATTCAACTACTATTCATCGTGGCAGGCAGGATAAACTCTAAAGATGTTCTCCCAAGATTGCCGTCCTTCAGTTATTCAATCAAACACTAATCGAGCTGCTGATGTGAAATGATTTTGCAGACAAAATTAAGATTACTAATCAGCTGACCTTCAAATAGTGATATAATAATGGATTATCTGGATAACTGGATGTAATTACATGAGCCCTTAAAACCAGAAGAGGAAGGCAGAAGACACTCCAAAATATGTAGCAGAAGATAAGGCAGGAGAAATGAGGCAGAAGCAGAGGACAGAGAAATTTGAAGTGAAGAGGACTCAAACCAACATTTCTGTCTTTGAGCACAAACAGGACCAAGAGCTACAGAATGTAGGTGGCTTCTAGAAGCTAAGGATGGACTCTGTCAAAAGCCAGCAAAGAAACAAGGACCTCAGTCCTACAAGCATCATAGAACTGAATTCTGCCAACAACCTGAGTGAACCTGGAAGCAGATAGTCCCTCACATCCTCTGGGCTAAGAGTTCAGACCAGCCAACACAACCCAACACTTGGATTTTAGCCCAGACAAATCCTAAACAGGTTCTTAGAGCCCCAACTGAGTCCACACACTTCTATCTACAGAACTGTGAGATATTAAAGCAGTGCTGTTTTGAGTTGGTAAGTTTGTAGTGATTTGTTCTAGCAGCAATAGAAACCTGATACATTCATCATTGAGATATGTAATGCATTATGATTGCTTTTTATTTACTAAATAATTTAAACGCAGATCACTCTTTCCACCTTCCATGCAGCAATCAACATGGCCATTTCTTTTATCTTCTTCTCATACTGGATCTACTGTTTCCATTTTTTGTTTTTTCTTTTCTTATTTTCGTGGAGAGCATCCTTCAATAGCTTCCTGAGAGAGAGTACCTTAAAGAACTTTGTTTCTGAAACTTTGCTTGTCTGAAGATAATTTTGATCAACCCTTGATAATAAGTTGATTGAGAAATTGTCTGGATATAGAATTTGAGCTTGAAAATAATTTCTCTTCAGGATTTTGAAAGACAACATCCAGCCTTGTTGAAAAGTTCAGGGCCGTTCTGTTGCTGGCTCCCTTATATGAAACCTTTTTTCTCTGTCTCTCTCCAGAAGCTCTTCTTTCTTCAGTAGGTCTTTCTTTTCATCCCTAATGTTTGGAAATTTCCTCAACTGTATCTTCCTGTGTTTACTTTTTCCACTTAGTGTGATCACTGTCAACGAAAATAATCCATAACCAATCTATAAATGAAAATTTGGGTGAGTTTATTCTGAGCTTAAATTTTAGGATTATAACCCAGGAGAGTCTTTCCACACAGGAACAGAGCACTCCAAAGAAGTGGGGGTATAAGGGTGGTTATATACCCTCAAAGAGTATATTTCAGATATGATTGAAATGTCCCTTTTACAATAGTCACGAGGCTGCTCTGTCAGCACAGCATTTGATGGAAATGGCAGATAGGTCTGCTGTCTCAGGGAACGCTGCGGGGTGGCAGGTGCGTTGCCTCAGGCTGGGGGGAGGGGGTCACAGATGAGCGCTGCACTGGGTTCCCAGCCTAAAGAAAGATGCTTAATCTTTAAGGAGATGCCAACATTGGGAGGGGGAGAGAAGTTGCACCTTTATCTCAAGGGCCTTTTGCTCTTGCCAGAGGGAATCTCTAAAGCAGATATACAATGCATGCTCAACAGCCTCGGTCAGGCCCTTTTGGAAAGACAAGTTCAGGCCGAATTAGGTTTATACCAAATGGCTTCCTCATATATTCCAATATATCCTATTAATTGCCATTTTTATTTGTCATCACTATTTGGTTAGCCCTTTCAATATAGATTTTTTTTTTTTTTTTGGTAAAGAAGATTGGTCCTGAGCTAAAATCTGTGCCCATCTTCTTCTATTTTGTATGTAGGATGCTGTCACAGCATGGTTTCATGAGCAATCTGTAGGACCATGCCCGGGATCTGAACCTGAAAACCCTGGGCTGCCAAGGCGGAGTGTGCAAACTTAACCACTGCATCATCAGGCCGGCCCCCAATATGGAAATTTTTGTTTATCCATTCTGGGAAACATTTTTGAAATATTTCTTTAATATATTCCTTCCCTCATTATCTCTGTTCTCTTTTTCTCAGTTAATGAGAAATTGAATTGTCTAGTTTAATATACTAAAATATTCACAAGATTTTCTCTCCTCTTATCTATATCTTTTTTTCCTATTTTCATGGAGATTTTTCTCAAGCTTATCTTAAAAGCTCTTTTGCCATCTATATTTCTATCATGTTTTTAATATCTAGAAGTTCATATTGTATGCATACTTCTAAGATTTCTTATTTTCTGAGTGTTCCCTTTATATAAGATCTGTTCTTGTTTTATAGTGAAATATATTCTCCTGTATCTCCAAAGAGATAATTTATTGTACTGAATTTTTCTTTTATTTTCTTTGATTTTCCCTTCCTACGATAATAACTGTAGTATAATTTTCTATAGAAAAAATGCAAAGTATTTCAGTCTTTTTTGCTTTCATAGTTGATAGAAATGTGGTTTTTGAGTATTCATAGTTGGAATGCATAAAACATGTATCCTTAGGCAGTCATTTTTGATGCTTAAAGAACAAACAGGAATTTTGACAAATTCCATTCTACATCATTTATATTTTAAAATAGAAAGTATGTGATGTAATTATAGTTGACTATGCTTTATTATCAAGTATTTTACAGACAGGAGGAAACTTCAATTTTGAATGGACAGCAATAAGAAGCAAATCTCCCCTATGGCTAATAGTCAGATGGTCCACACTGGTTATCAGTTCTATACATCTGAATCTGTTTCTCCTCCATTACTCACACGCTTCTGGTAATGATACCATTGGAAATGTTTGAGTTATATTGCCTCTGGCTCTGTACTTGTTGCCACGCCTGGTGAGTCAGCTCAGTGGGCAGACCAGGATTCCTGGAAGTCACTTCTATACCAGGGAAGCTAGCAGTAATTTAACCCTACGCGGACATTATCAGGAGCCAGATACATGTAATCTCTCTAAATTTACACTAAATGTATTCCTAAATCATCTTCTCTTTATTTAGATCCAAGAAAAACCTGTATATCCTTGAACATCACGTAACAGGAGGGAAACTGGGATGAAAGTGAAGTCGGAGAGAAAAGAGACGATGGTCTTACTTTGTTTCAGGCCATATATTTAATGTTAAAAATCTTGCCAAAGTACATGTCCGCGTGAACACATTGCTGAGTTCCTCCCAAAGCTTTGGAAGGAGGCCATGAAAGTGAGGGGCCCTTAAGATTAAGGTTCATAAGCTTCATGACAAATCTACTTCTGCAGCAAATTTGCTTTGGGTATCCATCCAAGAAACTGATTGGAAGTATAGATTTTGCCCTCAAAAGCCTATGAAATAGATAAGGATTGTACATTAAATAAATCAACTTCAAGTCAACCCTGTACCTAAATCTGAAAATTCACTCTGCTATGCAGCCCAGATTAGATCCAGCTGTGTTATCCAACACAGCCTGTCAGGGGCTAAACGATGAGATAAAACAGCGGCATCATAGGGATGCCTCAAACTTGTACGTTAACTTACTCCCATTGTGGAACATACAGAAAACAATTAAATTCTCTTGCAAATTAAAGTCCAAATAAATAAATTCCTCTGAAATTAAAGTCAAAATCATACTACCTCATGTTATGAATTGACCTTCAATGAAGTTAAAGGGAAAGTGCTATCTTTTCCAACTTCTTATTTCTACTGAATCTCATTTAGAAGAGTTTCAAACCTTTGGTTAAAAATGGGCTTCCTCTGGGATGTGCAACTTGGACTATCTTTCACCGAAAAGGGCACAGTTCATTCAAGGAAGCCAGTGTTGTGTTAAATCAAGTGGTCTTTCACTGACTTGACTTTAAAGTAGTAGAAACGGTTAATAGTTCACATGATGTTTTTAAACACTGGCCTTATACGCAATCCATTTAGAAAACAAATGAATCCCTTATTTTTGGAGCAGTTATTCAAGGGAAAATTATGTTCTCAGAACTCAACACTTAACAGTTGCCAAAATGTGAAGCAATGATTCAGTGATATCTGAATATAGAAAGGCAGGAGAAGAAAAAGTAGATTTTAGCTTCAGCATTTATCAATTAACGTATACACATTGCCTAGAGTCTATGAATTTAGACTTTAACTCAGTCATGAAAATTTTCCATCAAGAGTTTATTAAGGACATTTTGTATTTACTATGTTAATCTGGGGAAGCTGGAGTAGAGTAAAAGCCAGCTTCAATATCAGAGGTGATATTTGAATTGTCGATACATTTTTGCAAACTTTAGAATGTGTTATTGATTCCAACTCCAGGCCCCAGGTCTTACTACAGCTGCAATCCTTTCCCATAGAGTCTGTTCAAAACTCAGTGTCCATTTTCCCTATGAGATCCATATTTATGGCTCTCCAGTGCTGCTTTTTTAGTTAGAATGGTCCAGTGACATAACACTCACACTCTACTCCAGGAAGACGTTTCCACTACTGTGCCACAGGACTATTTCTACTACCTTCTGCCATAGGGAGGCTTGGACTGAAGAAAACTTCCTGTTGAGAAATGTAATTAATTTTCAGAAGCTGGTGTAGGCTGATTTCAAGGCTTAACACTAATAACCTGTACTGCTTTTAGCACACATGAAGATCAGGAGCTTTGCAACTTAAAAAATAGCAAATATATTTCTGTACATCAAGACTTGAAAGTACCTAATCTTGCTTCAGCCTAGGCTGAAATAACAGGGAATAATGCAAGTTCTCTTTCCCAAGAAAAGGAGGAGCAAAATATTTTCATTGAAAATTTCTCTTTCTAATTCATCACTTATAAAACTTTCACCTCCCGTATCCTGGGGAGAAGTGAGAAAAAGGGTGTAGAAAGGCTAAGTGTTATTCTCCACTAGGACGAAAGTATAAGGAATGCAGAAGTAACAACAGTTCTCCTCTAAATTGTCCTCTCATGCCTGGTAATTTGTTCATATTTAAGAAGGCATTCAAAAGTTGAATGGAGGGCCAGCCCTGGTGGCCTGATGGTTAAGTTCAGGGCACTCCACTTTGGTGCCTGGGGTTCAGTTCCCAGGCTTGGATCTACACCATTCGTCTGTCAGTGGCCATGCTATGGTGGTGGCTCACATACAAAATAGAGGATAATTGGCTACAGATGTTAGCTCAGGGAAAATCTTCCTCAACAAAAAAAAAAAGTTGAATGGATTCTCTGTGACAATGTTGTTTGTTTTGTAGTGTCTTAGTCATTTTATTGTAGGATGCACAAATTATCTGATTTTTCAGTCATTTTTCTTAGATCAATCCATTGTTCCAGAATGTATTGTTCTAGTTTCCTATCTTGGGTATAATTTTGTGTGTCATTGTTCTAGCATATGAGAAGGGAAAATTAAATGGGGATTCCCATTATTCAGAAGACAGTCCTATGTTCCAGGCTCAAACATTAATGTCACTTTTGGTGATGCCTGTTGACCCCAAGTCTGAAGTGACTTTAGTGTAAATTAACCAAAGTATAAATTGTCCCCCACCTTGTCAGAAGAGGGATGGGAGCTTTAAATCATGAGGAAAGGAAATGTTTTGGAGGTTTAATTAAATTATATACTTTCAGTCAATCCTATTCTTTTCAGCCTCCACATGTCCACTACTTCCACCTTCAGGGATATTGGTGCCTCCAATTCTGGAGACTTTTGAAGCTTCTCTAGCAAGTTTTCCTGCTTCTTCTTGCATCCTGCCTTGCGGACAGTTGGAATTGATCATTTTATGCTCTATTAAGTCTATCACTACACATCTGTCTCCTTTCCAAGTTTTAGAGTTTTGCTGACATTGCTCATTCAGCGTCAGCTCTATAATATTCTTCTGTTACTTCTGGATGTATACCTTTTGTTTTTATTATGTTATCATTATTTTTGAAGCTTTTTGAGTGGAGACAAGCTAAACACTTGCATTTGAACTATTATGGGTATTATGGACTGAATTGTGTCCTCCACAAATTCATAGGTCGAAGTTCTAATGCCTATATGACTGTAATTGGAGATAGGACCCTTAAGGTGGAAATTAAGGTTAAATGAGATAATAAGTGTGGGGCCCTAATACAAAAGCACTGGTGTCCCTACAGGAAGAAGAAAAGACAGAGAAGAGGTCATGTGAGGACACAGGGAGGACGTGGCTACCTGCCAGCCAAGGAGAGAGAATTTACCAGACACCAACACTGCTGGCACCTTAATCTTCGACTTGCAGACTATAGAACTGTGAGCCACCCAGTCTGTGATATTTTGTTATGTCAACCCTAGCAGACTAATACAATGGGTCATTAGATATCACTTAACATTTCTTAATAAATTAAATATCTCACTCACAATTATGACAAACAGATGCTTATCATCATAATTGGTGACTTCTTCCATCCCATTTAGGATACCATAACTGATTTGAGACACTGGAAAATTTATAAAGGACCTCTCATCATTTCTTTATGCTTGTTTGTCAATTCTGCATCCTCCCTTGAAGGCCTGTTGTTCTATGGCTTAGGTACTTATATCTGGATCTTTGACAAGGCAGCCTTGAAATGTATGGCTCAACCTTCTGAAGTTCATCATGCAACCATCCGTCTTAGATCTCTTGATCCACTCCAGAGGCCAGGGAAATAATGGGTTATGGTTCTCTTCCTGGGATCCTCCAAATCCTAATCCTGCTTTTAGTCACAGAGCTCTAATTCTTTTTTTCTAACATTTTACCTCTTTTCCTTCCCTCCCTCAAAGTCATCCACTACTTCTTTTTTTTTTTTTTTGAGGAAGATTAACCCTGAGCTAAGTGCTCCCAGTCCTCCTCTTTTCACTGAGGAAGACTGGCCCTGAGCTAACAGCCATGCCCATCTTCCTCTACTTTATATGTGGGACGCCTCCCATAGCATGGCGTGCCAAATGGTGCCATGTCCACACCTGTGATCCAAACCAGCAAACCCCGGGCCGCCAAAGCAGAACATGCGCACTTAACCACTGCGCCACCAGACCAGCCCCATCCACTACTTCTTCATGTCAACTTGCCTCATCTAGAACAATACTGAGAAAGTGATTAGGTCAGAGGTTGCAAACTCAAAGTATATGTTTTGAATTTCTTCTGTAGATTTCATTTTAATTGTTTTTTATTTTGACCAAAAGAATATTTTATTAATTGACTCAAGTTTCAAAATTGTGGATTTTTGTACTTCCTTGAAAAAATTGTAGATCTAGAAATAGGGACTCAAAAACCTACTGGATATAAGTAGTATTGCCTAGTTTTATCTGAACTATGAGCATTTCCTTCATCCAAAGAATGTGTGTATACTTACAGTCAGTCTGCTTCTCTCATTTACAGTTTCCTGTGTCATCTCTGTACTCTATACTCTATCTTTTGAATTTATAAAATAAGTTTCTTATTAAAAAAATAAATAAAAGGTAATAGGGATACCACAAAGAGCTGTGAAGACTCGGCACCAAACAACCCTAGATGACGTAATTCACATAAATTGTTAAGTGGATGACACTGCCCAGCTTTGTATTTTAGACAACTATATGTATAATCTTTGGACCTAGTTTCCTCTGTCAAAATCTGCTTTTGGCCTTAAAACACAGATATTCATAAGGCATGGTTACCTTCTTGGAATTGATGAGGGCAAAAAGTTCCAGGATAAGTAAACACAAATTAATATCTCAATAAATTTTCCTGTCACAGAAGCATATAGGAAGTACACAATTAATATATTGCCCACAAGAGTAAAATATTTAGCAAAAACATTTCAAAGACTGAACATAGCTGTAAAATTACATGAGGCAGTCATGGAATTATCCAGACAGAGAAGAAGACTCAATAAAACATCAAAAAATTATGATAGCTAATACAGTAAAGAGTACATGACTGAGAACTGGGAGATTCTTATTTTTAATCTTCCTAGGATGTATTGTCCTTATCTGTTAAAAGAGAGATTACGCTAAATGATTATTAAGAACTCATTTTACGTTTAGATTCTTTGATTATAAGTAATATAAACTCTTCCAATTCCTAAGTCCCAAAGAATGTAACACTGACTAGCGAATGCTGTTTTATGATTGTGTTTAAAAGAAGCTTTCAGTGGAATGATCTTTGTGCTCAGAGCAATCTTATATTGACTTATTTTACTTGTATTATTCTCATTTCTGATAGAAGAGACTTTGGTTCGATTTTTTTTTCTGGAAGCCACTGCAGATTTAATTTCCCTTTAAGCAGCAGAGTAATAACACACTCTCCTTCACCCCACAGCTTGAACAGATTGAGAGTTTTAATGGGGAAAACATTCAGTTCAGGTAAGGAAAGCCCAAGAGGCTCCAGGAAAAGAGTCTTAAATTTAGTAAGTAAGAGAAATATAACAGTGGGATGAATTCTACTGTTTGGCTTGCAGGGAAAATCCATTCTTTCTACATTCTCAGTTCTCCTCCCACCTTTTCTTTTCAATCCTGTTTCCATTTCCCTGAATCCATATCCATTCAGTACTCAGGGGACCAAGGGCAGCCAGCCACTTGTTACCTTCTCTCCATCTAAGCCTCTCCTCATCAGGTTAATTCTTTATCTGTTGTTCTTTTGGTTTTTTGGGTTTTTTTTTTATGGGTTCTAAATACATTCTTTGACAGAACATTGCATTTCTAAAAGTTTTCAAAAGTAAATTAAAATCACAATTGTCTAACATCTGAAGGTGGCAATTAAAACATATTTCAATGCACTGTATTTGACATTCACCATTAAATTCTTCAATACTTCGAGTACCCAACACAAGATTTAGAACAACAGGCAAAGAAGTAAAAATCACTATAAAACCTAAGGTCAACCAAGATAAAATGTTGGCAGGAAAAGACATATCATTTTGATGAGATCCCAATAACATATCTGTCTTTGGACTGCACGTACTAGGGGAACTAAGAAGAGAAATAAAGCAAGCTATGTCAGAGATTCTAGTCAAGAACCATGAGTTCAGAGGAGCATTGGACTCACAGCTTATCTTCCTGGAATCATAATGAAAGGCCAGTTAACACTTGCTCATGAATGAAGAGGACATTTTATTTCAAAGATTAATGAGACTACTCTTGATCTGATATTTCAATATCAAATCAAATTTTTCCTTAACTTCAGTTCTTAATTTAAAATACATAACAGTTATACAGTATTCTTTAGGAAAGTTGTTTATCAATTTAATAAAAAAGTGAAAAACAGAAAATGACATCTTATATTTTAATAACCATATTAAGACTTTATTTTCCTTGGAAAATTTAACAGGATGCTGTGCACCCTGTACTCAGAGTAGGTAATTAATTTTGTTTTGTTTTGTTTCTTTTCTGTGGGTTCTATGCTCTGCTGCTTTTAAGTCTTTTCACCCATTTTTCCAATCTAAAATCTTTCTTTCTCCCCTATTCTTTTTTTCTTGTGCTATGTAATTGCTATTCATTTTTCTAATGCCTGGTTTACGATTCCCACTTCTTCCAGGAAGCTTTCATAAGTACCAGGGCCCACTGTTCTAAGCGCATCTTGCTCTTTGCTATCATACTATTTATGTTCTGCTTGGCAAAGGTACACTGTTGTATAAAGTCCCAGGTGAGAAGTCTTGGTACGTGTTTCTGCCCTACCATTTAAAATTTCTGAAGCTATGGTTTTCAATCACTAAAATTAATTCAAAAATTCTTCAGTTTTCATGCATGCTGAGAATTGAATGAGGAAAAGATATATATTATATATAACATGTTAGCGCTGTGTGACTTCTCCTAAAAAATACTACAGATTGTGGGGATAGGTATTAAATTTCCTGAAAACCAAATCTTTGAACAATATAGGTGTTCAATAAATATATGTTATCTGGTTGAATTCCAAATGGAGTTGTTTAAAAGAATTCTCAATCTCTGTTAACAATCACTATATTTATTTCTGTCTAATATACATAATAAATGGTAGATGTTCATAGCCATTATATAAAGCCATATAACAAGCTACTATTTTACCTTCCAGACTTCCTTTAGAAAGAGCTTACCTTTATAAAGATAAGGAGAGACATTTATGGAAGGTTATTTGTTGTGTTTTTTATAAACTAACAATTTTCTGTTTGATTCTTGTCTTGGAAATGTGGGCAAAGATAATTTGAAGGGGAAAAAATCTGTTTTCAAAACCGTAGGAAATATTTAGTTGAAATATTTTTTCACACTTTTAGGTGAAGTTCCTACCTGGTGCTATAAATATCACCTCTAAAAATACTAACCCCGATTATTATATATGATATTTAAAAAAAAAAATTATTATCATAAAATTTACCAACCTAGCCATTTTTAGGTGTACAATTCAGTAGTATTAAATATACTGATAATATTATGCAACCATCACCACCATTCACCTCTATAACTGTTTTCATCTTGTAAAACTGAAACATTAAACTCATTAAACAAAATTCCCTATTCGCCCTTACCCCATCCAAAGCCACTGCCATTCTACTTTCTGTTTCTATGATTTTGACTACTCTAAGCACTTCGTAGATGTGGATTCACACAATGTTTATGTTTTGTGGCTAGATCATTTCCCTTAGCATAACATCCTCAAAGTTTATCTATGTTATAGCATAATGCAGAATTTCCTTCCTTTTTAAGGCTGGAGAATATTCCATTGTATGTATGTACCAAATTTGCCTTGTCTGTTCATCCTTCAATGGACACCTGAGTTGCTTCCATGTTTTAGTTATTGTGGATAATGCTGCTACGATCATAGGTGTACAAATATCTCTTCCATACCTTGCTTTCAACTCTTTTGGGTCTATACCCAGAGAAGAAATTGCTGTCACCTAAAATATTCTCCTATATATTCACTTTCATATTGCCCTGCCTCTAGCCTTGTTCAGAACACTATTCTGTCTCTGCTGAGTTCTTAAAACAGCCTTCCAAGTTGGCCTCTAGAATTGTACACCCTAAGCCTGCCCTCAGACAGACAGAGGAAAATTTCTATAATACAAATTTGCTTATGATATTCCCTTAATTAAAACCATTAGATGATGTCCCTTTGTCCTCAGAATGAAGTCCAAATTCCTTTAGGAGTTCTACAAGACTCTTGAGTATCTGAGTGCAGGTTGTATCTCCAGACATATTTTCCCATCTTCCATTCAAAAACTTATTCTCCTGACATATTAAATTTCCATTAGAAACAGCAATGTTCTTTTCTGCCTCCAGAACATTACTTGTGCTAATCTATCCACTGGGAATCCTCTTCATCTTCCCCATTCACTTAGCAACTCAATCTTCAGATTTAATTATAAATCATGTTTTCTCTGTGAAGCTTGACACCCTGCAGACCAGATGAGTGGCTTCCACTATGTGTCCCCAGAGCACACTCTATATTCCCTATGATAATGCTCATCATAATTTATTCTATTTAGATTGTATACCATCTGTCTTTCCAAATTGACTGTAAGCATCATAAGGGCAGAGGCAACATCTGCTGCCCCATCCTATGACTCACTCACAGGATCATTTAGTATGTATTTGTTTGGTGAATAAACAGCTTTGGGTAAAGAGCAAACTGGAAGTCTGCAGAAATAGCTGCAACATTTATATACACCCAAGAGACTCCTGTAACTTGAATATTATATTTAATCATAAAAATTTTCTTGAGACAATAAAAACATCATGGATTGACATTTGACCTCAACTTTTTTAAATTTTGAAAACATATTTTAATAACATATCAGAAAGCTTTAGTATAAATACTGGTATGAAAGATTTTTCTTTTACAATTTTATTTTATGCAAGACACACTTTTTAACTCAATGCCACAAATGAAATTCAAACTTGCATTCCTCAGCTATGCAAACTTTCAAGCTAACATAAGGTGATGCTTTCTGCCCACCAAAGTTTGTTTTACAGGGTTACCTTCTTGATTCATGTTTATTTATACAATTACTTGAATTCTTAGTGTAGTTTGCTTTTGTTACCTCATAAAAATTCTATTGAAAAATGAACTTGATAATGCCAGCAAGCAGAGATCTAAGTATTGATATGGACTCAATCACTTTTATCAGAACAGAAAGTCTGGTCTTTTAGGAACACTGAGGCACCCAGCCAAATGTGAATCTTGTTTGATAGAAGCCAGTCTGGTGTTCTCATTCTTTAGGTCAAATAATAGTTTACGCATAGTCATGTGACCCATATAAATCCATGAGATGTAATGAAAAATCTTCTGAAGGACTTATGGGAAAGTATACATTCTTAAAAATGGACTTGAGGTATGGGCATTCCATTTTTTTTTTCCTGACTTGGGGCACTTTTTCTCTGAGAGGTTATGTTGGTTAGAAACTGCTGCAGCCATCTTGTGGCTCTGAGAGAAATGCCAGGAAAATCATACATGGGCCTATAAGAAGCCATGACTTTGCTGAGCTGCAGAATAAAAAAGAATTTTACATGTGCCCTACTTCAAGATTTCTTATATAAATAGGTACAATTTTTGTGTGTTCTTTATACTTCTTTTCATCAGGTAGCACTTCTTGCGTTGATAAACTTATCATAATTTAGGCAAAGATGGAAATTACTTGGCATGATAAAACTTGTCAAAATTCAAACTCTAAAATTAAGACCCTGAGTTTCATCTATCAACTCCATGTTCAGATATAATGGAAAAGAATTGGATTCAAGGCCATAAGTGAAATGTTAAAACAACATTAGTGTTTAAATTTAAAATCTAACATATAATTATAAATTTTAAGCTATTTTTCACTTCATTGTGATCAGAAACCATTTTCTAGTAAATAAACACGTATTTTGATCTCTACACCTTCCACTTTCATAAAAATACTTGGAAATGCATAATTATATGAAAGTAGGAGCCCATAATAAATTTTCTTGATATATATATATATAGTTTTTATTTTGTGTAGCTAATTATGTAAATGTGTATTGTTTGGGTGAGAATGAATACAGTTGTTTTCGGTTTTTTATCATCTATCATCATTTTTCTAATGTTTGTAAAATTCTCTATGTAGTAAATTTGTTCTTCATATAATCTGATATCAGGTTATTAAAGAGAATCAAACTGCGTTCTGCAGTCGTCATAGGGTATACATTAATTCTAGATGATTTTGATATTTCTGAGAAAAACAAATGATGCATTTTTCTCAACATTGTGTTCATTATCTGAAGGTTCCTAAGATCAAATGAAGTGAAAAGATAAAAAGAACCACTCCTTTTTCAACAGTCTATATTATTCAGAATGTAAAAACTGCAATCAGCGTAAAAGTTTCTTAAGCCATTTATTGAATCTGTGACTTTCAAATTCCAATCAAGTTTTTCAAAAAGTACTTCTAACCAATGAACTTTAATTTTTTTTTCAGTTTTGATTTTGTTCCCCTATTTTTCCCCAGTGTTGTAATCATTATCATCTTTATTTCTTAACCTATGGGGAGAAAAGTTTGTGTGTTCCTTCTAAGTATTGTATGTCTATTGTTTCATAAGACCAAAAGCGAAGACACCTCGTTCATCTTACTCCTCTTACGTACTCCAATTCGATGTTGAAAGCCAGCTTGTCTTACTGCACTAATGAACACTCAGGTGTAGTTCATTGGAAGAAGTTTTGCAGGTGGAAATTGTTCGTTACTTATGGTGAGAATGAGCCTACTGTACCAGTGCAAAATGATTTATTACAACTGTTTGCAATACCAGCAAAATGGTTTATACTTGCCAATGTTTGCTTTATGTGCAAAACTGTTTCTTTAACGTGTCACTGTTCTCTTGATATTAATTATGGTAATATTTTCAAAGAATATACTCCTGAAAAAAGTTTGGGCGGCCCTTAGGACAACTGTTCTTAAAGCAACAGGACAGTAGTATGAGTCTTTTGGTAGAAGGCTTTTAGACTTTACTTGCAATCATATGGATCTAAATCAAAAATACAAATATATATTCAAAGACTTTCTATTAATGCGAATTACCTCAAACTGCATTTACATCCACAGAAATGTGTTGGTATGATATGACATGACATAGCCTGTTAACCATTTAGTTTGACACATACATATTTTTAACTGAATATTTCTATATTTCATAGGCTTTTAATTTCACTTCCTTACATTTTTGGATTTGGCTTTGTACATTTTGTGTGCAAAATATCTTAACAGTTGTAGGTCTCATCTATATATAATAGCATACCTCATTTCCTTGTCTCTGTGATACATTTAATAAATATATTGGAGTACAAAGAACCCAGTTTGCCATTTTGAAGAAAGCTGGATATCATTCTTTCCTGGACAGTTCAGCAGGGTAATGTTAGAAATTTTCCTCTTTCATCAGAATGAAGCTTCTAAAGAAGCATTAATCACATTCTGTCTTCTGCATTAGGCAAAATTCTGTCAATTGTATGCTGATCAGTTTTCCCTGTCTTTCTGTATTAAAACACATGAAACTTGTGGTTCAGCCAAGAGGAACAATCTCTTCATAATAAGATCCTTTCCTGGTGTGAGGAATGCCTTATAGCCTACTCACGATAACTGTGAAGCTTCCTCTGCAAAAGTTTACAAACGTGGACCCACAGACTTACTGAATTAGAGTCATGGTTTTAACATCACCCTCACTGGGATAATGACTGTGCAGCCTGCCTAGTATCAATCCAGAGACCTACACTTGGCAACTGTAGTGTAACAGAACACTCTAGACCTTTGAGAGACTGGCTCATCACCATCAACAAGAGTGGTGATGTGAATGCCCATCTTGGGGACTAGAGTCTTAATAGGGCATCACTAATGGGGCTAGTTCAGTTTTGACATTTACTAGCTTTGAGACTGGGGCACTTTGCTCCATTTCTCTGGACTTCAGCTTCTGACCGGTGTAATTAGGGAATCAAACTAGATCATTTTCAATCCTTTGACAGGCATTTTGATGACTCTTCAATATGCTTTACTCTATGAGAAGACACAATATTATTAAAGTTTTTGCACAGCACAGGTTATAAGTTTTTTGGTGTTTCTTTTGTCCCCTCTAGGTTTTGAATCACAGGAAAATCAATATCATTGACACATACTTAGAGTGGGTGACTATAATCTTTATGAAGGCAGGAATATTTATCTGTTTCATTCATAGATTTATTTCTAGTCTAGAAAATGCTTAATATGTAGCTATATGCTCATAAACATTTTTTGAATAAATAAATTAATGAATGAGCCATCCTACAGAGCTTCCTGCTTATTATTGACATAGCTAAACTTCTCTTTTCTCAGAGTCATTATATACTTGTCCATGGATTGGAAAGAAATGCCAATTTCCTTCCAAGACACCTGTCAGGATTAGTCAAATCACCACTGTGATCTCAGTAAATTTGAGTCACAGGATGGGAAAGTCTTTGCATCATGCATTCCATTAGATGGTGTGATGACGGTGATGGTGATAGCTCATACATAAAGGGTGTGTTCTAAGCACTTTGTATCCTCACAACAATAGATTCTCTTCTTAGCACTATTTTTAATAGAAGAGGAAACTGAAACACAGACAAGTTAACTTGCTCAGGGTCATAAAACTCCCATGATTAAATACCTGCCTGTCCTCTTTACGTATAAGAATCTCTCCATTCCACACATACACACAAGCACACACTTTCAAAAAAACATCCCAGGTGATTCTATGTTTAAGGAAACACTACCGTATACCCATATGCGCTACCCATAGCACCACCTTAAGTATCCAGGATGGGAAAGGGAGTCAGAACTCAGAATCTTTGCTCTAATTCAAGGAAAGAAATACATTTATTTTGGTGCAGTCTATATACAATAACCAAGCAGAGTCAATCAACATATTCTGTAGCTCATTGACAACAAAAGAAAAATTCACAGTTTAGTTCTCTTTTGCTTTTATAATTAATTTATCTTTATTCAGAACCTGAAAATCTTTTTGAAATGTATAAGACGTGTTAATCATATGAAAGATTATCTTAGTATAAAAATTATGTATCAGTCATCAGACTTCAGTGATTTACGTTAGTTCTTTGTATTAGTTTCCTAGGGCTGTTTTAGCAAAGTACCTCAAACTGAGAGGCTTAAAACAGCAGAAGTTACTCTGTTACAGTTCTGCAGGCTAGAAGCTGTTGAAAATTAAGGTTTGGGCATGTTGCTTCCTTCTGGTGGCTCTAAGGGAAGCTCTCTTCCTGCCTCTCTCCTAACTTCCAGTGATGACCAGCCATCTCTGACCTTCCTTTGCTTGTACATGCATTACTCCAATCTCTGCCTCTGTTTTCACATGCTATTGTGTGTTCCTGTGTCCGAATTTCCCTCTTTTTATAAGGATGTCAGTCTTATTGTATCAGGCCCACCATAATAACTCATCTTATCTTAAATAAATCTGCAAAGATACTACCTCCAAATTAGGTCACATTCACAGGTACTGCAATTTAAGAATTTAACATATCTTTTTGTGGGAAACAAAATAAAAATTTTCCTCCAATAATACGAAAAACTAATTTGACCTTATTTACAGAACATTCATTTTTTAAAAATTACTCTTTATATTGGGGGCCGGCCCCGTGGCCAAGTGGTTAAGTTCGTGCGCTCTGCTTCAGCTGCCCAGGGTTTCATGGGTTCGGTTCCTGGGCACGGACCTAGCACAGCTCATCAAGTCATGCTGAGGCAGTGTCCCACATAGCAGAGCCAGAAGGACCTACAACCAGAATATACAACTATGTACTGGGGGGCTTTGCAGAGAAAAAGAAAAAGAAAAAAAAGGAAGATTGGCAACAGATGTTAGCTCAGGCCAATCTTTAGAAAAAAAAATTACTCCTTATAATATTGGTAATATGTGCCATGCATTTTGCTATGCAATTTACCTCTATCAGCTCGTGAAATGTTCACAGATCTAAGCAGTAGGGATTTGGATCAAGGAAGCCTGGCTCCAGAACCTGCCCCACGGGTCTTATAGCATATTCCTCCTTCAGTTTCACACAGTCCTCTGTCTTCTTCTTCCTTTCTTTCCTCTTGCTCTGCCTTCCAATCTGTCCCACACAGAATCCTCTGTGGTGCCTCCAGACACATTTCAGCCATCCTTCCTCAGCACTCGAAACTAACACCAGTGATGTTATTTTCTACTTGCCAAGATTTCGAGAAATGAAATTTGAACTAGCCTGTTCAACTACATACCAATGATAAGGAGCATGCGTGTTGCCTTTTCTAGGTCTGAATTTTAAAAGTTGGGATCTTATATAGGAAAAAAATGACTTAACTATAAGGACTAGTAATTATTTTTGTAGAAATTCAAAACTTTAGATTCAAAAGAGGTAGATACTGAATTTCTGCTCTGCCACAAAGTAGCTGGTACATTGAGTTACATTTATTTATTTATTTATTTATTTATTTATTTATTTATTTAGTGAAGAAGATTGGCCCTGAGCTAACATCTGTTGCCAATCTTCCTCCTTTTTTTTTTTCTTTCTCCCCAAAGCCCCAGTATTTAGTTGTATATCCTAGATGTAAGTCCTTCTAGTTCTTCTATGTGGTATGTCACCACAGCATGGCTTGATAAGCCATGCTCAGGATCCCAACCTGCAAAACCTTGGGCCACTGAAGTGGAACATGCAAACCACCTGGCTGTTCCTTACATTTAATTCCTGTAAAATAGGTGTATATAAAAAGCAGGTTAACCTTATCAGTTTTTTTGACAGTTTAGAAATCTGAGGAAGATGAATGTTGGGTAACTTGTTCCAGGTCACACATCTGGTTAAGTTTGGCACTCTCTGCTCCAGTGGCCTGGGTTCAGTTCCCAGCTGCGAACATACACCACTCATCAATGGCCATGCTGTGGTGGTGACCCACATACAGTATAGAGGAAGAGTGGCACAGATGTTAGCTTAGGGTGAATCTTCCTCAGCAAAAAAGAGGGAGATTGGCAACAGATGTTAGCTCAGGGAGAATCTTCCTCAGCAAAAAAGAAGAAGTTTATGACTGTCTTAATCAGCTTGGGTTGCCATTGCAAAATACTATAGACTCACTAGGTGGCTAAAGAAACAGAAGTTTATTTCTCACTATTCTGGAGGCTAAGAATCCAAGATTAAGGTGCCAACAGGGTTGGTTTTGGGTAAGGTCTCTCTTCCTGGCTTGCAGACAGCTTCCTTCTCACTGTGTCCTTACATGGCCTTTCCTAAGTGCATGTAGGAAGAGAGATGGAGATAGAGAGAGATCTTTTCCTCTTCCTACAAGGCCTCCAATGCTATGGGATTAGGACCCTACCTTTATGACCTCACCTAAACTTAATTATCTTCTAAAAGCCCTACCTTCAAATACAGTCATCTTCGAGGTCAGGGCTTCAAAATTTGAATTTGTGGGGGGGACACAGTTCAGTCCATAACTGCTTCTTATCCATTTTACTTAAAATGATTCATATTTAGATAATATAAGAGCTTGAAAGCAGTAAAAATGTGAAGCAGAATTTAAAATGTATCACAATGAATGAATTCAATTTTATACTATATAGTAAGTGTTAACTTTTTTATAATAATTAAGTTATCAGACTTTCTTAGCCTGCTTTTGAATATCTGCACTTAGATTTGAATTTTCTCATAACATTAGGTGCAGATTGTTTTTGCTATAGTCACAAAGACTACAAAAGTTGTTGGCATAATCTTATTGTAATTAAATTCCCATTTATAGAAATTCCAGTGTTTGAACTGAAAGTGTTCTATTTCCATCAAACCTCAATATGCAGAATGTTATTATCCATGTAACTACTCAAATGTTAAAAACCTCAGACTGTGAAAACCTAGTTATACAGTCAATTTCCACTGAAGCAAAGAGCTTTAATAGAAGCATCAAATGTGCTATTTACTGCATTAGTACTTTTACAAGTCTTCTTGAAAAAATGCTTTTACCTTCCTGTTTTACAACTATATTAAAGCCAATTATAGGACTTAATTCTTAGATCAAAACTCATTGCCAGTAAGTCAATTATCCTGGTGAAATTGTGCTTTGCAAGGAAGGCACTGTGCTTAGGGGGTGTTAAGGAAGAACTTTGCATCCACTTTAGAAGCTTCAGGGCCTCCTCACTGTGAGCTGGTCACGTGGTCCAGGCGTTACCAGACCACCAGATGCACACACTTTCTTTCCAGTTTTCCATATCTGTACCTCATTTCATCAACATCGTCAGTAAAATGGGACATATCAACTTAAACACCCCTCAAAAAAGAAAGAAATCATTTTTTGAGTGATTTTTTTTTTGGTATAGTTAGCAGCCAAAGAAGAACATTCTTGTCCTTTTTATATATAACAATATAATTTATAATTGCCTATTAACAAGGCTTACTTTCTTAGGATTTTATTTTATTCGTATATGTAGGAGGCAAAATTACTTGGATCAACCTACACTCTTCCATATATATGCATATATATATAAATATATGTGTGTATCTGTGTGTGTGTGTGTATGTGTGTATACAGAGAGAAGGAGAGAGAGAGAGTGAGAGAGATTCCCTTATATGCTCATTACCATTTTAGGTTCTGAGAATATCAAGATGGACCAGCCCATGCTCTCTAGAAACCCACCATCTTTTGGGGAGACAGAGACATAAACTGGAAACTATTAAACTTTTGGTTTTGCATGAACTTCGCCACAATAAAAGAATAATATAATATGCTTCAGTAGCACAGAGAAGAGCATAACAGATCCTCCCAGAGAATAAGAAAAAGTCAGGAATGGCTTCACAGAAAAGGTGGTTCAGTAGTGAAGAATTAACTTTACCCAAAGAGAAGTCTGCCATTTTTCCCAGATCCTGGGAGATAACCTCTAAATCCTTGGAATTTCCCAAGTCATAGGAATGTTTTTGTTATTCATGGTGGGCTCCTAGCCTACACCTGAGAGTTGATGCTAATGAGATGACTCAGTTTGGGAGCTAGCTATACCAGAAAAAATAACCATGCAATTGGATGGTTTGGGCTTAGTTAACAACATGGGCAATGATTCATTGAATTATGCCTATATTAGGAAGCCTCAATAAAAACTAAGGAGACCAAGGGGGACCAGTCTTGTGGCCTAGTGATTAGGTTCGGTGTGCTCTGCTTTGGCAGCCCAGGTTTGGCTCCCAGGCACAGACCTACACACTCACTTCTCAGCCATGCTGTGGTGGCAACCCACATACAAAATAGAGGAAGACTGGCAACACATGTTAGCTCAGGGCAAATCTTCCTCAGGAGACAAAAGAAAAAAATAACTAAGGAGATCAAGTTTAAGTGAGCTTCCTGGGTTGGCAGTTTTAAATGCATATTGTCATGCATAAATGACAGAAAGGCAATGAATTCCTAAGGAAACGAGGGTTTTTCTTTTGAACCCTCCCAGCCTTCACACTATATGTTTTCTTTGGCCAATTCAAATTTGCATGCTGTAATTGTAAGTCCAACACTGTATGGAACTTTTTTGAGTTTGTGGAGTTGTTCTAGTAATTATCAAACCTTAGAGTGACTGTGGGAACTCCTGAATTTGTAGCCAGCTAATCTAAAGTACAGTGGCCTTTAGAAAACCCTAAACTTGTAGATGGTATGTCAAAGTGAGGGCAGTCTTGTGGGGACTATTCCCTCAGACTGGACAGTTTGCCCTATTCATTACCATGATATTTAAGTTTGAGTGGATAAGCTAGTGGATTTGGACACTCCAGTGTATATTCACATGGAGAATGAGGAATCCTCCTGTGATATAATTCACTCTAAGCTTGATATACCAAACTGCTAGGTTGTTGGAAGGAAGAGATGTACTCAGAGTAGAGCATCCTGTTTTAAACTCGATTATTTTCTTCCTACTCAGACTCGTACTAGATTCTCATTTGAGTCATACAGAAGCTAGATGAAGAAAAATGAAAGCATAGTAAATAAAAATTTTTAGAGATTTTCAATGAAAGCTATATAAGGCTCTAGGGGAAACTAGCACTGCCTTGGGGCTATTGTGAACAAATGATTCAATTAACTCAGTCATTTTGACCTCCTCCTACTATGCCTTTTTGTACTGCAGAACTTATAAAACTAGATGCTAAATTTTATGATTCCCTTGCAACTAGAATTCTAAATGTAATTTTGATATTAATATGTAGGTCTCAATTTGGAGATGAATCCAATGGGTAGAGAAGCATCTATTGTTCAGGTGTTTAGCATAGTAGTGTTGCTGGAAGCTGTGGTTATGGCTTCCCCACTTTTCAGATCATACCAAAATAATATAATTCTGGAGCTAATCATTGTAGTGGAATTTCCACTTTCCACAGGTAACATCCTGATCTTATAAGTACATTAAGCTCCCTTGGAATGCACTTGTGAGGTGAGCTTCTAGAAGTCATTCTTAGGGCTTCTATATAGGGTCTGTCTGTTTAGACTAAATGAATATGCAAGTCAGTTTTAGCCCAATGCTTTACCTAGTTATATGCTGCAGCTAAACCCTGACTGGTAAAATATGATAACTTTCTAAGAGAAGATATATAAAAAACAAAATGGGAGTTATGAAATTCCTAGACGATATGTTTCAACTGGAAGCTTGTTGAAGTGCAGAATCTCACACTCAACCCTAGATCTACGAAACCAGAATCTGCATTTTAACAAGATCCCTAGTGATTTTCAATTAATGTGTATTTTTCATCAGAAAAAGAGAAAAAGAGAAAGAATAAAGAAAACAAATGAATTTAGTGACAACTGCTAAGGAGGAAATACAAGGAGATGTATTACAAAGTGGTGGTTGCAGAGTGCTGCTAACTTAAATTTGTTTGTCAGGATAAGACTCTCAGAGATTCTAACATTTGAACCGAGACTGGGATAGTGTTAAAGATTCGGACACGAGAAGATCTGGAGAATATCTCAGACAGATTTGTCAGCTGCAACAACTTTGAAACAAGAATGGTTTGACATGTTCAGAAAATAGAAAGGCTATTGTGGCTTGAATATGGTAAGCAAAGAGAAAACTAAAAGGTCGGAAAGGTAAGCATGAACCTGACGTGTAGGTCTGTCTCTGACATCAAAGAGAAACATTGATTTATACTAGTTTCAGTTGGAAGAATTATTAGTGGGTTTTAATCAAACAAGTAATATTGTATGATTTAATTTTTAAAAGGACAAACTGTGGAGAATAGATTATAGGACTGAATAATTATAAGCAAGCAGTCTATTTTAGCACAGGCGAGAGATGAAAGTAGCATGGTCAATAGTAGTGGCAGCAGAGATGGGGGAGAAATGGAAACATTCATTTTGTACATTAATTCAAGAGGACTTGATAATGGATTGGATGTGAGAGGTGAAGGAAAGAGATGAATCAAACAAAGCTCTGAGGTTTGGGGTTTAACCAACTGGTAGAATATTCTGATATTTCTGAAATGAAGAAGGCAGGAATAAGAGGTTTCATTGTAAGGTTTTTAAGAACTCCATTTTTGTACATGTGAAGTTAAGATGTCTGTTAGACCTACAGATGAAGATGGTAAATAGGAAGCTTGGAGTGAGGCTCAAGTTCAGGAGAAAAGTCAAAACTACAGCTTAAATTTGATGATCAATCTGCACTGAGATTGTATTCAAAGCCAGAGGCCTGGAGGGGACTCCCTAGTAAAAATATATGTATATAGGTAATAGAAAATATTCAGAACCAATCATTGGGGTTTCTCTTTCATCCATAGAATGAGTAAACAAGGAAGAGACAGCAGCAGAGGAAACTAAGCAGAAAGATTAGTGAAATTAGAGGAGAAGAAGAAGTGTATGATATCTCATTCAAGAGATACAGAGCTTGGTCAACACTCTCAAGGGCTGATCAAATTTCAGATAGAAAAGAAGAGTAGTTGCCTTTACTTTTGGCATAATGGAGAACACTGATGTTACCAAGAGCAGTGTGATGGACTGATAGGAATAAAAGCCACAGTAACGTGAGAAGAATGAAATGTAAGCAGCAAGTCCAGGCAAAGATGTTGAGAGATTTTACTAAGAAGTAAGCCAGAGGAATGGGGCAGTAATTGGAGCAGGATGTTGGCTTGAAATTCAAGGTTACATTTAGTTTATTTCGTCTAATGGGAGATAATAAAGAATGTTTGCATACTGGCAAAATATTACTGTAATAAAGAGAATGCATGCATTAATTGCAAAGCAAAGTCCCTGAAAGTTACAAGTGATGCGATCCAGAAACTGAGGGATTTTTTTTTTTTTTTTTGGATAATGCAGAGACTCATGTATCCATAATACAAAGGAACATAGAGAATATAAGTATAGACAGAAGTAAGCTTTTAGACCTCGTGGTATGGACACATGAGATTTCTTATTTCTTCAACTGACTTATAAGGTAAGGTAAATGCCAGGAGTTGTTGGATGACCATGTACTCTTTCTGTTACCATAGTAACTGAGGCAAACTGAAAAATGAAGCATTATGGAATTGGTTCTGTTAATCTTTTGAAGGAAGATGGTCAAGTAGTTCAAGCTAGAATTCAGAATATTTAGCTTAACGTTATTGGACATGTGGGCAGCATTTCTCTTTGCCTAAAGGTGATGTAGTGGATGTGAGTTTAAAAGTCTTCTTTGAACCTAAATATATTTGAACCAAATGACTAAATTTTGACAAATGAGACTGCAGTGATTTCTGATACTAATTACCTAGATTTGGGTCAATCTTCACAGGGTAACAGCATACTTCTCCACAAAACTGTCTTCACTTTACTTCAGATGCCAGACACAGTCTCTGGGGTTCCCACTTCTGACAGCTGACTACACATTTGAGGGTTCTTACTGACTTCTCAGTTTCAATAATTTGCTGGAATGACTGACAAAACTCAGGGCAGCACTATTCTTATGATTAGTTTCATTACAGCAAAAGGACACAAATCAAAGTCAACTAAAGTAAGGAATGCATAGGACATGGTCTGCTAAGGTCCAAAATGTGCAGCTTCTTTGTCCTCAAGATGTATTAGCCCCTTTACACATCAATGTGTGACAATATGCAGAGTATTGCCAACCAAGGACACTCATCCAAGCTTCAGAGTCCAGAGTTTTTACTGAGGTCTCATTGATTGAACCGTTGTCCATGTGGTTGAATTCAATCTCCAGTCCTCTCCCCTCCCTTTAGGTCAGGCTGATATCACATGGCTCCAAGTCCCAACCCTCTAACCACATGTTTGGGCTGTCTGATAAGGACAGACCCATCCTGAGTCATCTCCATAGCATAAACTATCTAGGGCTCACCATGAGTCATTTTGTTAGCATCAACTATCAGGTTTGGTCCCAGGGGCCGACCATGAATAAGAAAAACACGTCTATCACCAATGATTTAGAAGTTACTCCCTAGGGACCAGGGACAGATGCCAGTCAAATTCGTTATTCCAAAGATTTAGTGGTTATCTGTCAGGAGCCAAGGACAAAGGGCAGTCAAATTATTTGTTATACAGAGATGTAAGTAAAAATGTTGTACACATCCTTTCTGAAATCAACTTTAAAATGAGCTGATTCTGCTGTAAAGGAAACCCATTTGCCTTTATACCATTTGTGGTTTTCTGGCTTCCACCTTCAGTATTATGTCTAGAGCTCTAAAAGCCATCTTGGATCATGAGTTAACCTTGAAGAGGAAAACTAAATTCTAAAAAAAGTTTGGGAAACTATGACCCATGAACTAAATCGAGCTCACCATTGTTTTTTTCTATATAGTTTTATTGGAATGCTCTCATACCTATTCCAGTAGGTATTGTCTAAAGCTACTTTCATGCCACAATGGGAAAGTCACTTTTTGTGATAGAAGCAGAATTGATTAGTGGTGATAGAGGCTGTGTAGCCTGCAAAGCCTGAAATATTTCCTGTCTGATCCCTTAAAAAAATTTTTCCTACCCTTGATCTAGAATGATGAAAGAGAAGAGAATGAGTATATGTCCCTAGTAATTGTGAAGCTTCTGTACCAGCTCTGAACTACTTACCTCCAGGCTTCTTTCAGTTAAGTAAGAAACACACTTACAACTTTTTTAAGCCGCTATTTTTTTTATTTTAATCATTTGTTTATTGCTAAATTCAGCCAAATCTATCCTTAGTGATAAATCTGGTATTTAGCGTAGATTTGTTGCCTAATATTTAAAAAGCTTTTATATTAAAATCTGATACAATTAAATGTTTATCATGTCAACATTCTGCCATATGTCATTTATTTTACTTTTAGGCATGTTTTAAGAACTTTTTTGGTAATTTATGTCAAAGTCTCATTTTGTTAACACTCATTTGAAAAATGTTAATTAGAAGAAAAAAGTCAGAGAATTTTAAGACAACTATTAATATCTTTCCTCTTCCTCTAACATTATTTTTTTGATTTTCAATGAGCCAATATTTGCTGTGATCCAAAAGTATTCTGAGAATGTAGTCATTACTGTAAATATCCCACAGCAAGATATAAATTCTGCTAATTACCGTATGTCGAGTTTTCAATCTCCCCACTCAGAAACAAGCTATCAGTTTATTTTTCTGTTCTTAATGCCAGAGATAATATTTCTCATAAAAATACTATGACTTCACTTAATATTCAGAATATTGACTAAGTTTTCTAACATTTTATCTAAACTGTTATTAACATCTGGAGAGATCTTCATTGATATTGAACAAATGCTACATTAAGTTTTAGTGTTATTAAATCTTGCAGTAGATCAAATAACATCCCAATCTACATCAGGCAAATGCCATGGTTGCAAGAATTTACAGTAGTATCTCAGCATAGTTCCATAATTACACATTTATTTAACCAATTAAGCATGAAAGTGGCATTATTGTCAGAGATATGATATATGACCTGAACATAATTTGGTTAATGAGGAACAAGAAATGCCTGCTAAGTAGGGCAGGTATTCTGTTAGCAGAAGACTGTTAATTGCCCCTGACATATGTCAGATTGAATGGTCTTACATAAAAAAAAAAAAATGCTGAATAGAGAAATCATGTTGAAAATAGGCTTCTTTTTATTTATAAAATGTTTGTAAAGGTTTAGCTCTAGGAAGCTGAAAAAAAGTTTACTATACTCAGTAGTTGCAGACTTTGTGCAAATTCTCCTGTGTACTCAGTCAATGATAAATAACTGCTGCCATTTCAGGTTTTTGTCTGTTATGAACTTCTAGAGAAAAATCTTTACTCTCAATTTCTAATTATCTAAACTCCCAAGTGTATCTACCCACAGAATCCCCTGGCTTAAGCTGGAGCCAAGTCTTAACTCATAAAATCCCTTTAACTCCCTCAACTCTTTCTCCTTTGTTATAAATAAAAAAGACAATCAGCATTTCACTGGAGGATGAGAAAAAATGTAGAAGGTAACAGATTTTTGAATATCTGTTATAGGATTTCAAGGAAGTTCCTTATTGCTGATCGACAAAGAATTAAAGGTAACATAAGCAGTCCAGGGAATGAAAGGTGAGGCTTTTAAAAGGGATTTCTGATGGGAAATACAAAATACCAGATAAAAATGGAAATTATGAAATACAGGATATTTATCGTTATTGAATAATAGCAGAAAAAATTCCAATGACTCAGCTTATGGTCCCTGAGATAACTCAGTATGGCTTCTAGAGCATAGAGTTGTGGCTGTAACCAATTTGCCTTAAAACATTGAAGCGATCTATACAAAAAACTAATCATGAAATCAACTTTTGCTTTAAGTATTCTTAGATGTGTAATTTGCTAATATGACTGCTTTTAAAATGCTAGGTTAAGGAAATAGTGTAACATAGAATAGAGACTATAGTACCATAAAATTCTCGTACCTACTAGATACATCATCTTGGTCAATTTAAATAGCTTTTTTGAAACTCACTTCATCGTAGTGAAATTCTATATATTAATATTGATCCCATAAATTTATCACATAAAAATGTTACTTGACATTTATATATAATAGTCCTCTCCTTATCCCGACTTCATATCTCCTTCCCACCACGGCTCAAAAAGACAGTGTTTTCTCTTAAAAATACAGTACATTCAATTTAGAGGAAATATGCAGGGGGCTGCATAGGAATTAACATGATTTGTCAACCTCCCAATTAGTTTAGAATTTAATTACAAGCAGTAAAATTATTTTAACACAATAATATATTCCTTTAAATTTTTTCCAAGTTTACACATTAAATTTTGGTTAGTTTGGTTAGGATATGGAAGTAATTTTTAAGTATTTAAAAATATTAAGCATAATTTAAATTTAAAGATAATTTAATATTAAATTTGTAATATACCTTGTTTTATGTTTGGTTCTCTATAAGTAATTCTTCTCCCCACTGATAAAAATCACTAGACATAATCCAATAATTTTCTTTCATATTCCTTTAAAATAAGGATTGGCAAATATGACCAAAGAAATTCAAAAATATTTTTGTTGCTAGTTTTCTTATTTTATATAAGTTGGAGATATCAAAGACAATACTTTTTCTATAACACAAAATGCAATTCCATATTGGTATGTGCAGTTACTTTTGTGTAGTAAAACTTCAAATCATTTATAGTTAAGTTGTATTTTATGAAAAATGTAGTGTGCTTATTTGGTAAGTAATAAAGACATCAAAGTCTGATTTCTTAAATAACAAATCTTCCTGATGTTTCTTTTCTTGCGATAAATTAAGAAAATTATTTTTTGAACTCTTTCCATTTGTTTCTTCCCAACCGTATTTTACTGAAAATCTATAACTTATATTTTGGCACTATTTCTAATTAAGATAAGTTAGTTCTAGCTTGTCTGAAAACAAGTTCACAAGTCTTCAGTTTTTGTCTGACTTTCATAAGGAGTACATGTTATGTGAATTGTTAACTATCTTTGCAATCTGGCCCCAACAAAACTATTCATATTTATTTCTCACCACTTTTTAACCAGACGCCTTAGCTTTAGGAACTCTCACACAGCAAGAAGATGATGGATTCTCATCATTCCAGCTTCCATTCTCACGAACAAGTTTTACATTTGTCTAGAATTCCCTCCATACTGAACTGTTTTAAATCACACTAACTTTTCAAGATATTTTGTCTCATCCTGTTGGAATCATTTGTGGCTACTCTACTGGATAGTTCATTCCTTGATATCCTATACAAACTGAAGTCCACCCACATGAAGTTCAACAATGAGTTATTTAAGTTCATATCTGTTTCTATATTTGTTTTCTAAATATTAGATTTTTCACTCAAACAGTTTATGGTCTCTGGGAGAGAAGGAACAGCCTATTATTCTCTTCTATCTCCCACAGCTATAGTTGGAAAAAGTGTGGCCAACTTTTATGAATTATATTGTTAAGTAACTTCCAGGTGCTACCTGTGTGACTGTATGCTAAATACTCAACATGACGCTTGCTTGATGCCCTGACTATGATTATACAACGACAACCATTACTGGTGTCATTCTTACTTACTCTTTCTTTAATCTTTTAAAATCTACATTTCTCGGGAATGACATTAGCATCATGGTGGAGTGAGGTCTCACAGAAATCTTTCCCCTCCAATATAAAGCAACAAAAATAATCTATAACCCAACAGAGAATATCCAAACACAACACAAAAAACATCGGAGAGACCCATGCAGCTATATGACAGAGGGTGGAGGGACTGGAGCCCCCTTCGGAGAAGCTGGAATGGGATAAGGGAAATCTTCACTCCCTCCCCTTAAAGACTGCAATCTGGAGTGGGGGTAGACCTCTGAGAGGAAAGGAATGGCAGAGGGGATGGTCATTCACAGGAACATCAAGGACTCCCAAGGGCCCTTGCAGCCTAAAGGGATGTGTTCTACTGGGGTGAAAGCTTTCATAGGGGGTGACCTTATCAAGCCAACACCCCAGGAAAGCGTAATAAGAAAACCCCAAGAGCATGCACAAGAAATCACCCCTCCCCCTACCTGCTTAGCACAGCTCCAGCCCCCGGGATTTCTGCTGAAAGCAGAGGGCTCAGAATACATGGCTCTTGGCACGCCCCTGCCAGTGGTGATAGGCAGTAACTGCAATGAAATAATGCCTGGATATGAAAGAACAGAACAAATCCCTCTAGCAATATCAAATACTATATTAGATTTCCAGACCAGAGACAAAATGACAAGTACACAGAAATCAGTCCTGAGGAGGCAGAATATGTCATCTAAATGACAAAGAATTCAAAACAGCTATCATCAAAAAACTTAATGAGGTAAAAGAGAATGTAGAGAAACAATTCAATGACTTCAGGAGCTACTTTACAAAAGAAATTTGAAACTATAGAGAAGAATCAATCAGAAATATTAGAGATGAAAGACACAATGGAAGAAATAAAACAAAATATGGATTCCCTGAATGCGCGAGCAGACATCATAGAGAAGTGTATCAGCATAAGTGAAGACAGACATGTCGAAATGCTCCAGACAGAGGAGGAGAGAGAACTAAGACTAAAAAGAAATGAAGAAAGTTCCCGAGAAATACGTGACTCAGGAAATGCAACGTAAGAATTATAGGCATTCAAGTAGGAGAAGACAAGGAGAATGGAGTAGAAAGCTTGTTCAAAGAAATAATAGCAAAGAACTTCCCAAACCTAGGGAAGGAAATCCATGCAGAAGAGGCTGTCAGATCTCCTGAATATGTCAATGTAAAAAGACCCACTGTAAGGCATATAGTAGTGAAACTGGCAAAACTGAATGGCAAAGAATATTAAGGACAGCAAGGCAGAAGAAAATAACCTACAAAGGAATCCCCATCAGGTTTTCAGCAGACTTCTCTACAGAAACCTTACAGGCTAAGAGAGGCTGGAATGATATATTCAAATCATTGAAGGACAAAAACTTCCAGCCAAGAATACTTTATCCAGAAAAAATATCCTTCACATATGATGAGAAATAAAAACTTTCCCAGACAAACATAAGCTAAGGGAGTTCATAACCACAAGACACTCCCCACAAGAAATCCTCAAGAAGGCCCTCATACGTGAAATAAAAAAAAGTGGGGGGAGAAAGGGGTTACAAATCACAGAGTAAGGAGTTAAGTAGGTACACAGAATCGAGCAGGAGAGCAAATACTCAAGTATAGCATTAAAAACAAAGGAAAGGAAAACACCAAAAACAAAGATAATCTTGTCATTTTAAACATAAACTCATAATACAAGATGGAACAAGATGTGACAAAAACAACTTAACAGGAGAAGAGGAAAGGGACTAAATAGGTTTAGTCCAAGGAAATTAGAGGTCATCTGAAAAGGGACTATCTTATCCACAAGATATTGAATATAAAGCTCAGGGTAACCACTAAACAAAAAAGCAAAACAGAGACACAAATAATAAATGTGGAGAAAATAAAGAAACACAACACAAGAAACTGCATAACTCAATTGGTAGACCGAAATACACAGATGAGAACTAAGGAAATGCAAAAGAACTGGAAAATGAGTGATAAAATGGCAGTATTAAGCCCTCACTCTAAATGTAAATGGATTGAATTCTCCAATAAAAAGACATAGAGTGGCAAGATGGATTAAAGCACAAGACAAAACAATATGCTGCCTGCAGGAAACACATCTCAGCTCCAATTACACTGGCTCAGAGTGAAGGGATATAAGTCATTACTCCAAACTAATGGAAAACAAAAGAAAGCAGGTGTTGCAATGCTTATATCAGACAAAAGTAGACTTCAAGATAAGACAGATAAAGAGAGACAAAGAGGGGTAGCATATAATGATCAAAGGGACATTCTGTTAAGAAGAAATAACACATAAATATCTATGCACCCAACATAGGAGCACCAAAGTATGTAAAGCAGCTATTAACAAACCTAAAAGAAGACATTGATAATAACACAATAATAGTAGGGGACCTCAACACTCCACTCACATCAATGGACAGATCATCAAGACAGAAAATCAACAAGGAAACAGTGGAATTAAATGCAAAGCTAGACCAGTTGGACTTAGATATATATAGAACACTCCACCCAAAAACCGCAGAATACACATTCTTCTCAACTGTGCATGGAACCTTCTCAAGAATAGACAATATATTGGGAAACAAGGCAAGCCTCAATAAAGTTAAGAAAACTGAAATAACAACAAACTTCTTTTCCAATCACAATGCTATAAAGCTAGAAATTAATTACAAGCAAAAAACTGAGAAAAGCTCAAAGATGTGGAAACTAAACAACATGCTATTGAACAGCCAATGGATCATTGAAGAAATTAAAGGACAAATAAACCATCTGGAGACAAATGAAAATGAAAACATACCATATCAACTCACATGGAATGCAGCAAAAGCTGTATTAAGAGGAAAATTCATCACAATAGAGGCTCACCTTAACAAACAAGAAAAATCCCAAATAAGCAGTCTCAGACTACACCTAATTGAATGAGAAAAAGAGGGACAAACAAAGCCCAAAGCAGCAGAAGGAGAGAAATAATAAAAATCAGAGCAAAAATAAATGCTATTTAAACAAAAAAGGCAGTAGAAAGGATCAATGAGACAAATAGCTGGTTCTTTGAGAAAATAAATAAAATTGAAAAACCCCTAGCCAGATTTACAAAGAGAAAAAGAAAGAAAGCTCAGATAAATAAAATTAGAAATGAAAGAGAGGAAATAACAATGGATACCACAGAAATAATACAACGTATTATAAGAGAATACTATAAAAACTGTATGCCAACTAAGTGGGCAATCTAGAGAAAATGGATAAATTCTTAGACTCTTACAACATCCTAACGTTGAATCAAGAAGAAACAGAGAATCTGAATAGACCAATCACAAGTAGAGAGACTGAAACAGTAATCAAAAGCATCCCAAAGAATAAAAGCCCAGGACCAGATGGCTTCCCTAGGGAATTCTACCAAACTTTCCGAGAGGACTTAATACCTATCCATCTCAAGCTATTCAAGAAAATATGGAAGCTGGAACACTTCCTAATACATTCTATGAAGCCAACATCACTCTGATACCAAAGCCTGACAAGGACAACACAGAAAAGGAAAACTACAGGCCTATATCTGATGAATATAGATGCAAAAATCCTCAACAAAATATTGGCAACTTGAATACAGCAATACATCAAAAAGATCATATATCATGATCAAGTGGGATTTATTCTAGGGACACAGGGATGGTTCAACCTCCACAAATCAATCAATGTGATACACCACATTAACAAACTGAGGAATAATAACCACATGATCATCTCAATAGATGCAGAGAAAGCATTTGATAAGATCCAACAGCCAGTTATGATAAAAACTCTTAACAAAATGGGGATAGAAGGAAATTACCTCAACATAATAAAGGCCATGTATGACAAACCCACAGCAAACATCATACTCAGTGGGGAAAAACTGAACGCCATTCCTCTGAGAACAGCCACAAGACGAGGCACAAGACTCTTGTTCAACATAGTACTAGAGGTTTTGGCCAGAGCAATTAGTCAAGAGAAAGGAATAAAAAGAATCCAAATAGGGAATGAAGAAGTGAAACTCTCGCTGTTTGCAGGCGACATGATTCTATATATAGAAAACCCTAAAGAATCCATTGGAAAACTATTAGAAATAATTAACAACTACAGTAAAGTGACGGGGTACAAAATCAACTTACAAAAATTAGTTGCATTTCTGTACTCTAATAATGAATTTACACAAAGAGAACTCAAGAATACAATTCCATTTATAATTTCAACAAAAAAATAAAGTACCTATGAATAAATTTAACTAAGGAGGTGAAGGACTTATATAATGAGAATGATAAGACATTATTGAAAGAAATAGATAATGACATAAAGAGATTCCATGCACATGGATTGGAAGAATAAACATAGTTAAAATGTCCATACCCCCCAAAAAATCTACAGATTTAATGTAATCCCAATGACATTCTTCACAGAAATAGAGCAAAGAATCCTAAAATTCGTATGGGGCAACCAAAGACCCTGAATTGCTAAAGCAATCCTGAGAAAAAAGAACAAAGCTGGAGGCATCATAATCCCTGACTTCAAAATCTACTACAAAGACGTAGTGATCAAAACAGCATGGTACTGGTACAAAAACAGTCACACAGATCAGTGGAAGAGAACTGAAAGCCTAGAAATAAAACCACACATCTACGGACAGCTAATCTTTGACAGAGATACCAAGAACATACAATGGAGAAAAGACAGTCTCTTCAATAAATGATGTTGGGAAAACTGGACAGCCACATGCAAAAGAATGAAAGTAGACCGTTATCTTTCATCATACACAAAATTAACTCAAAATGGATTAAAGACTTGAATGTAAGACCTGAAACCATAAAACTCCTAGAAGATAATATAGGTAGTACACTCTTTGACATCGAGCTTAAAAGGATCTTTTTGAATACCATGTCTTCTCAGACAACAGAAACAAAAGAGAAAATAAAGAAGTGGGCATTTATCAGACTAAAGAGCTTCTGCAAGGCATAAGAAACTAGGATCAAAACCAAAAGACAGTCCACCAATTAGGAGAAAATTTTGCAAATCATATATCCAATAAGGAGTTAATCTCAATAGTATATAAGGAACTCACACAACTGAAGACCAAAAAACAGGCAGCCCAATCAAAACATGGTCAGAGGATATAAATAGACATTTTTCCAAAGAAGATATATAGATGACCAATAAACACATAAAAAGATGTTCAACACCACTAATCATCAGAGAAATGCAAATCAAAACTACACTAAGATACCATCTTATGCCTGTTAAAATGGCTATAATCACTAAGACTGAAAATAACAAATGTTGGAGAGGATGTGGAGAAAAGGGAACCCTCACACACTGCTGGTGGGAATGCAAACTGGTGCAGCCACTATGGAAAACAGTATGGAGATTCTTCAAAAAACTAAAAATAGGAATACCATATGACCCAGCTATCCCACTACTGGGTACGTACCCAAACAACTTGTAATCAACAATCCAAAGTAACATATGTACCCTCATGTTCACTGCAGCACTATTCACAATAGCCAAGACATGGAAATATCCGAGTGCCCATTGATTGATGATTGGATAAAGAAGATGTGGTATATATATACAATGGAATACTACTCAGGCATAAAAAAAGACAAATTCATTCCATTTGCAACAACATGGAAAGACCTGGAGGGAATTATGCTTAGTGAAATAAGCCAGAGTGAGAAAGACAAGCATCAGATGATTTCACCCATAGGGGGAATATAAACAAGCAGATGAACAAAGAAAACAGTTCAGTGGTTCCAGGGGAAGGTGGGTGGGGGTGGGCACAGGGAGTGAAGGGGAGCACCTATTTGGTGACAGACAAGAAATAATGTGCAACTAAATTTCGCAATGATGTAAAATATTATGAACTCAATTAAAAAAATTTTTTTAAAGTCTACATTACTCAGTATCCCTGACATTATATCCATTTTATACAAAGTGAATTTTCTAGATCTTCCTTTTCTTCTAGACTTTTAAATGTCGATGTGTCTCAGGATTAGCACTCTTCTCATCTCTCCCTATACTCTCTTACTCCTTCCATCACTTACTTTCAAGAAATTCTTGATGGAAATAGAGATTGATGTGACTACACAGTGGGTAGGATAGAGGGTAGTTGGATAAGTCATTATTTTTTATTTACGTTTTAGGATGGGAGAAATGTAGAAATTTAGAAAGGAAAAGGATGTGAGTAAATGTAGATATTTACAAAAGATGAACAAAGATGTAAAATTGAGGGACATGTTATCAGATGGCCTTAATGTCCCCAATAAAGCAAAGACAAGGCAGTCCTCAAAGAAAGAGATCAGAAAGATCATGCAGGAATCTTGGGAACTTTGAAGATTTTTCATTGTCACTGAGCAGAAAGAAAGGTATCTGACTTCAGACAAAAAAAAGAATTAACTGGTAGTGCTGGAGTTTTTGTTGAAGTTTTGAACTTAAGTGCTTTGCCTTAAGATGAATATTCATCTGAAAACAGGTATAATCTCTGTTTTATAATAACTCAAAATCTAGTTAAGGAAACAAGGACATAAAAGTGTTATAGGTAGCAAACTCTGATAAATGCTAAGTTATAGCAACAGAAAATATGCTAGGTACTTTAAAGGACAGAAAGTTTACTTCCTTGCACAATATAGGCAGATTTCTGAGGCAATAGCATTGCTTATCAGGGATCTTGGGAAATCACAAAGTCCAAATAGTTCACTGAACTAGTTCACTGAAGTAGTTCAGTGAACTGGTTAACTTCCCTTTAACTATTAGGGACTTTCAAAAGGTTTTATGCATTCAGTGTCACACCAACTATGCAGAGATATAAAAGTAAATTTGTCAAAGTTCATATATTTGAAGAGTACAAATTCTGCAAAAAGAAAAGTGACATGTATGTAAGTGGCATAATACAAAATTAAAAGTGATTTGTCTTCAAAGATATGTGGACATGCAAACACGGGAAAAAAACTTGCTCCTGAATGCATCACTACTCTGATCAAAAGACTGAGTCTTTGCTGCCAAAAAAACTAGGTGGTTGTCTTGATTATTTTGCTCGTCTATTTCAGATTATTTCTCCATTCAACCATCCTTCTTAAACTTCAAGAAGTAGTAGAAGATGGGGTCAGGGTTTACATTACAACTCCCTTTATTATCCGTAGGCCTTTGACAGGATTCTAAACAAGAATAGCTGTAGTTTTCTTTGACAATATTGAGTTTTATCACATCCCTGTGATCTTGGGAAATAACAATGATTAAGAAATCCCACCAACCTTTTTTGTTCCCGGATACAACTAGTTGAAAACACTATCCTTTCAATGTAACTTAGATAAGTCTTAAAGATGCTCCATTTGTTTACCAGTAACAATACCAGACATAGCTTCTCCAAATCCCCAGTCTTTGCCTCATAAATGTTGGGCTGAACTGTTTCGTCCCCATTGATCAATTAGAACAAAATACTTTCCGTCAATTTTTGCCTAAGATTCTCTCCTTTCCCTGTGCCATAAACCTTGCCCACTTTCTCTAAGCTAGTAAAGAATCCCTTCTTAATGGCCTGTCTCCAGAATAGGCTGACCTCAGAGTAAAACATTCTGTGATTTACTATCAGATCACTGCCACCTCCACCTGTTTATCCCGTTAATTCCACTTACTCACATCCAGTTTTTTCTAGACTTTTTACTCCTCCCAGTAAAAGAAAGGTTCCTTTCTGCCTAACTTTGAGACACTTGGCAAATCTATTGTAGGAGATTTCTCCCTATTGCAATAGTCTCCCTCCCCCTATTGTTACATTCTTTTTAATTAAATCTCTCCTTGCGTAGATCTAGGTGTTTTTTTTTTTATTATTATTATTTCACATTTCTCTGTAAAGCTTGACAAAGCTGAACTTTACCTGAGCTCTGTATAAACAAATGGGACTACCTCAGACTAAAAAGCTTCTGCAAGGCAAAGGAAACCATGAAAAAAATGAAAAGACAACCCACTAACTGGGAGAAAATATTTGTAAATCATATATCCAACAAGATTAATTTCCAAAATATATGAAGAACTCATACAACTCAACAACAAAAAACGAAACAACCCAATGAAAAAATGGGCAGAGGATATGAACAGATATTTTTCCAAAGAAGATTTACAGATGGCAAACAGGCACATGAAAAGATGTTCAACATCACTAATTATTAGGAAAATGCATATCAAAACTACAATAGATATTGCCTTACACCTGTCAGAATGGCTATAATTAAGAAGATAAGAAATAGCAAATGTTGGAGAGGATGTGGAGAAAAGGGAACCCTCATACACTGCTGGTGGGAATGCAAACTGGTGCAGCAACTACGGAAAATGGTAGAAGATTTCTTTAAAAATTGAAAATAGACATACCATATGATCCAGCTATTCAACTTCTGGGTTTTTAATCCAAAGAACACATAATCAACAATTCAAAGAGATTTATGCATCTCTGTCTTCCTCACAGCATTATTCACAACAGCCAAGACATGGAAGCAACACAAGTGCCCATCAACAGATGAATGGATAAAGAAGATGTTATAGATATACACAATGGATTACTACTCAGCCATAAAAAATACAAAATTGTTCCATTTGTGACAACATGGATGGACCTTGAGGGTATTATGCTAAGTGAAATGAGCCAGATAGAGAAAGACAAATACCTTATGATTTCACTTGTATGTGGAAGATAAACAAACACATGGATAAGGAGAATAGATTAGTGGTTACCAGAGGGGAAGATGGTAGGGACAGGGTGAAAGGGGTAATGGGATCTATATGTGTAGCGGTGGATAAAAACTAGACTATTGGTGGTGAATTGTGAGACTGTCTATACAGAAACTGGTATATAATAATGTACACCTGAAATTTGCACAACGTTATAAGCCAATATGACCTCAATAAAATGATTTTTAATTGTATACCAAAAAAAAAGATGATGTAAACAAACCACTTAGTATGATACCTGCCACATAATTCTCTTCTAAATACTCAAATTTGCAAATAAAATTATTGTGTGTACCTTAGAAAAGTTGTCTTTTAAAGAAGTGTCTAATTCTGTTGGTAAATATCATCACTCCCCACAATTAGATATAGATGGGATTGTGTCTCCCCTTCACCAGGTGATAGATTTAAGTAAAACCAAATTTCAAACTGATTCCATTACATGTGCAAACCTTCCTAGCAAAGAAGCGTAAATCCATCATATAACCTGCTTTCCTAAACTGCCCCAATTCTCTTTATTCAGGCATTGTGACAAGCGTCTTGTAAGGAAGATCATTCTCAGTCAAGAAGAATCATATCTGGTGGCAGGTCAGGCAAATGTCTGGTGGGATCAGACAACAGAATCCTCCATTAATAACTGGGGGATGGTAGACATAAGAGTAACCAGAAATTTTGACCTAGAGAGTAATTCCATAGGTTTTAACCTGCATTTCTTACATTCTCTTATGCCAGAACAGCGGGATGTCTACAGATTTTCTAAGCAACTACTTTCCTGAATTTATTTCACCAACAGAAAATTATGTCTAACGTTACTCATGGTAGTTACTGAACGGAGTTAGATGAAATTATTTAGGTCATTTGCTATAATCTTTGGAGTATGGATTCCTGATTGGAATCTTTCACAGGCTTACCAAAGACTCCATGGGTGTGAATTTCTGATTAAAGTATTTCAAATGTTGACTAACAGCCCCTAGATTGGTACTTAGCTCTAACTTGTTTAGAAATACATCCCACTAACCCCAACAAAGTATTTTTAAAGTAAGTAATCTTATGTTAGACATCACTAACATTTTACATTTTGTTTTGTTTACATGTTGAATAACGAATGTGGATCTACTTAAAGTCTTGTGTTTCTTGTTACCCGTATAGGCTTTCATAGATTTATGCAGTGAACTTTCTTCTGCAGGCTTTTTCTAACAGGTTGAAGAGATGACTTCTAAGCAGATGGGCTTAGAACATGGGGTTCTACTCCGCTGAATATTTCATAGGTCAGTCTCACACTAGCTTGTCTGTAGTTTTCATTGTTGATATCCCCTTATTTTTTCCATTGTCTGATCCTATTTTAAGTATAAGGGATCGATTTTAAGATTTGATGAGATTGCAGTTGGTTTGAAAAAAAGAAAAAATAGGGCAGAGATATTAAACAAAAGAATAAATTTGAATTTAGCCAATTTTTTTTTTTTTGAGGAAAATTAGCCCTGAGCTAACTACTGCCAATCCTCCTCTTTTTGCTGAGGAAGACTGGCCCTGAGCTAACATCCATGCCCATCTTCCTGTACATTATACGTGGGACGCCTACCACAGCATGGCTTTTGCCAAGTGGTGCCATGCCCGCACTCGGGATCCAAACCAGCAAACCCCGGGCCGCCCAGAAGCAGAACGTGTGCACTTAACCGCTACCCCACCCGACCAGCCCGTAAATTTAACCAATTTCTGGAAAATTACATTTCAAATGCCAGAAGTATAGAAATGGGAAATATACATCAAAATAGTCAGTTTTCTTTTGAAAGGCCTAAATGCATTCTTTTTCAGAAAGTGCCTGAAAGAACTAAAAAACAAAAATAAAATAAATATTTTTTAAAGTGCTGCATCAGCTCTTAAAACAGACAGTGCTGGCATTTTGAAGTGTGAAAGGGAGATTAATTTTGGATAGAGAGACAGAGGATGCTAAGAAAATTTAAATGCTTTTTTGACAGATAAAAAAAATCTCTTTACTGTTCCTTTTGCTGTTGTCTATTTGCAACATTATCCACATATCTACTAGTTCTCTTAAGGAAACCAGGCAGTTGAGAAACAGCATTTGAATGTGAGGTGTTGAAGTATTACAAGGGCATTTTTCAAAGGAAATATTTGGACAAAGATAATTTTCAAAGGCTTTAGCAAAGCAAAATTATCAGGGAGGAATTAGCATATTTTGCTTGCTAAAATGTTGCTTTCAGATTGCTTTATATTTACTTTGCTCTGCCCTTGAAACTTTTATTTTTTATCTTTCTTCCAAAGTATTTTGCTAGGCTACTGGTTTAGACAGGCTACCTAGACTCTAATCCTGGTGGAGTACACATCATCGTGATTTCGGACATGAGCGGGTAGGTGGGCATGGACAGTCACAGGACTTTGTTTACCCCTACTTATTTTCTCCAATGGACAACTTGAGGAATCTTGAAATTCCTATCATTTTAACAACTTTTTAAAATTAAATAAATGTCTCTGGAAAGACCTATTATGACACGCACATATATGCACACCCGTGTGTGTGCGTGTGTTGCTAAAGAAAGACTGATTTGTAGCCAGTACACTTACATTCTGTAAAAACTAAAAAATATTTTCCAATATGTAGTACTTACTCTAAGGACAGTGAAATTACGGTTAGTGACAGTTGGGTTTTTTTCCCCCTGGAATGTCTATTCTTTATCTTCTGGCAACATCATTCAATTTTGGAGGGAGGGAAGCAAACTTCCCCAATTCTAGGTCCACTTGTTTTAGGATGGACTAACCCCACACTTGTGGGTTTTAGGAATAACAGAGGATCCAGCTCGCCCAGTATGTCTTCTATCACTCTACCCATAGTTATTAAATCAGGGATGGGCAAGTGATGTTGGTTGGTCCAAAGAGACAATCCAGGATATTCCTGGAGCTCTTTGAATTCTAGATTTGGTAAGCTGATTGGAAATGAGTCTGGGACATTAGCAGCTACTTTGGTGCCAAACAGTGAGAGAATGCTTGAGAACCAAGCCAGTGTAAAGAAACCAAAAATGAGGACACAAAGAGAGAGAGACAGAGTAATAGAAAAACACTGAGTCTTGATGAAATAATTTGAGCACCTGGATCCAGACATACAAGAAATCTATTCCAAGAACTTGTATTTACATACAATAATAATTTTTCTTACTTGATTACATGTCACTTGAGAATGAAAGATCTAGTCCACATAAAGAGAGCTACTGGGGCTGGCCCTGTGGCACAGCGGTTAAGTTCACATGTTCCGCTCCGGTTGCCTGGGGTTTGCCAGTTCAGATCCGGGGTGCAGACCCATTCATCACTTGTCAAGCCATGCTGTGGTAGGCGTCCCACATATAAAGTAGAGGAAGATGGGCACAGATGTTAGCTCAGGGCCAATCTTCCTCAGCAAAAAAGAGGAGGATTGGTAGCAGATGTTAGTTCAGGGCTAATCTTCCTCAAAAAAAAATAAATTAATTAAATTAAATTTAAAAAAAGAGAGCTACTTAGGACTGAGCCATGAAATCTTTTAGGAACTTATTATCCCCAGCTTTTACTAACCCAACTCATGAGTCTGTTATTATCTTCAACTTCTCCATTTGAGTAATGCTGTGACAGTGGCTCTCCTTCATTTGTAGAGTTGTGGAGACTATTTCTTAGGATTCTACAACAATGCATTTCATTTAAAATGGAATGGGATACATTTGCTTCTGTTTTTCTGGAAAACTCTGAAATCGTAGAATGTTTTATTTTTCTCATCTTTGTAATGTATATTTTTTCAGTTTGAAATGCACCTTCCTTTGCTGAATAAACTCCTCATAAGTCAGTTTCCATTTTCAAAATTAAATCTACGCTATAAATTATAAATGCTTCAGTTGTAGAAAAAATGCAGTTAAAAGAAGGGAAAACTAACCTTTCATTTTCTTGCGAGGTTGTGAAAAATTCATGACTTTGGAGAAACTTAAATAAAAAATGTTCCACCACTAAAAGAGAAAAAAAAAGGTTTTTTTGTTGTTGTTACTGTTTTATCTCTTTTAGGTCTTTCCACACAGGCATTCAAATTCAAAATATATTTTCTCTCATGCTTGAAGAAACTCAACATCATGAAAAATAACAACAAGTGTGTCCAACTCTGAGAAGAGGAGTTTTCTGTTTTTTTTTTTAATTTTGTTTTAATACCTTGCCTTTATCAAAGATAATTAGTTAAGAAACTGGATGATCTGATTTGAATACCTCTTTCTAAAAATAGGAAAGGATGTATGTGTTTGCTTGCCTCTTTTGAGAAGAGGGAAAGACTATGTGTATTTGTTCTGTTGTGTTTGTTATTTATTTTACTTCTGCCTTTTACAATTCCTCAATTACCAGCTACTAAGAAAAGGTGATTTTAAATAGGCCCTTGGTTTGAGAGTTATTGTGTGTGTCATCACCTCGGCCGAGGAGCCACCAGCATAATGGCCAGTTTTGCTGCGAGGGCCTGCATGCCCTGTGCCAGCCACTGAGCTGCTTGAAAGCAAGGTCATTGGTCATGACCTTTACTAAAGCTGTAGTGGGGCTAGTGCTTTGCGTAAAGCGTGGCTAATATGGACGCTCATCATGCTCTCGTCAAGGATGTATGATGAAGGAAAGAAGGCAAAAGCTGAGCATCTATGATACCCTGAGGAAAGACCTGCAGAGGTGACCATAGACTGCTGGAGGCCCAGGTGAGCACCATGTAGATCATCAACCCTACCATGGTGCTGGGATGACCATGGACAAGGTAGTACAGGACAGACTGGTAGAACCAGAGCTGCATGACAAGCTGCTCACAGTAGATAAGTCTGTGACAGGATACAAAGTTTCCTACTCTGGGCAATCTTTCTATTTCAGGCTCTGAGGAAGGGCCTCATCCCCAGAGGCCAGGACCTGCACCTGCCCAATACCCAGCTGTGCGCAGGTGGCACCATGGATCCCCCATGCCCCTGGATATCACTTGTGTCAGGGGCTACCTGGATCAGGAGTGAAGCAATGTTCAGTCAGTGCCCAGGGACAATGCCAGGGAAAGCTATGACCCTCTGATATGGAAGCAGGCTATGCACAATTAGCTTTAGCAGTAGTGTTGGACTGACGAGCTGACAAGCTGACTGAGCTGAGCTTGCTGCCACTCTCAGAAGGCCATCTGGGCCAGGAAGGAGGAACTCCACACCAACATCCAAGCATGTGGAGTCCTTCAAGAAGGCCCCAGTCAAGGTACAGATCGGCAGCTTCCTTCACACACTTGTACACACACAAATCTAAATAACATTCTCCGCATAAGTAGTTTCACCCTCACACTGATAAGGCTTATCTGCTATTGCAAAATTAATTAGAAAGAAGAGTGGACAAGAATCCAAATGAGTATGCCCAATTGAAAAAGCTATCTGCGTACAGGTCATAATATAAATGTGATTATTCAGGACCGATCAAGTAGAATGATTAGAGAGCAGATTTCTGATGCCACCAAAATCTCTTCCCTTCTCTCATGTCTGCTTCTCACTGGCAGGCATTCAGTGTACTCCAGCTGTCTTCTATCCTTACAGAAAAACTAGAACCTCAGTATAAAAGGTGAAAAAAGTCACTTGAAAGTATCGATATTTGGACTTAGTGTGTTATCTCTGCTGTGAGTATTTGCACTGGAAAAGAATTATGCTAATACTATATTACATATATGCTAATACTGTTATATATAATGGAATTATAAAGATGATTGAACAAAGGAAGGAGGATGTTTTGCAGAAAATGGGTACTTTCTAAGCTCTTTAAATTGTTTAACAGGGTTGTCTAATTGCTTATTCTACATAAAAGTTGTTTTCCAAAAGAAAAACAAATTTGTACCTGTTCCTTGCACACTGTCTCTGTTCCCAGCTCCCTTCCCCTACCCCTGCCTCCCCTGTTCTCACTTCTCAACACTCCCTCTTTTGCCCTCTACTCTAGACACCCTGGCCTCTCTGTGGTTCTGCAACACACCACGTCCACATTCACTGGAAGTCTTTGCTGGTTCTTCAATGTTTTCCCGGCTATCCTAGAGCTTCCTCATTTAAAACTCTGCCCAAGTGTCAGCTGAACATTGCACTTCTCCTCGGACACCCTATATAAAATAGCAAACACTTTACAAAGCACCTCCCACCCCCGAAACTATATAGCATTAACTTATTTTCAAAATTCCCTGGTATTTTCCTTTAGAAATGCCTCTTGGAAATAGTTGTTTTTCTCCACCCTATTTGTTGTTATATGTCTTTTAACTAACAAATTTTCATTTTACTTAGTGATAAATATGGCTTATAATAATAAGCTTGCTTTAAAATTTATTTTATTCCTGCATTTTTATGCTTTTTTTCTCAATGTTCATCCCATCTTTTGGATTGATGGAGCTCTTCTTTTTTCCTTTTTAAACATTTTCTTATTCCATCATTTCTCTCTCTCTCTCTAATGGTTTGTATCTTTTATTCTTTAGAGTGGGGATCTGCAATGTGTTGTAAGGAATAATTATATTACTTAAAATGGGTCTTTTTGATGATTAGTCTTGTCCAGAAACAGAATAAAACCATGGCGAGGCATAGGGAAGTGGAAGAGATTTATTATACTCACAGGTCCTAGAAGAGCGGGGCACTACATTCCACATGTGGGAGGAGATTCAAGGGAGTGGGCTCAACCAAGCAGGTGGGGAGCCATGAAGAGTGAGGACCCGTGGGGAACTGCCCTAATTATGGACAAGGGAGAGTATGCAAGCAAAAGGCATGACAGGATTTCATTGGTATATTTGAATGTCACTCGGTCACAGTCAAGGTCAGAACAAGAAGGAGAGCTTGTGACAGGGACCAGTCTTGTCACACTGGCACACCTGGTTGCCGAGGTGGGATGCTCAAAGCTGTTTGTGAAGATGCTGAGGGATCAGGAAAATATGAAGTTTCAAAAATTTACAAGACATGTAATCTATAGCCTGGAGGGAAAAATCTGGCTTAATACCTGTTTTTGTAAATAAACTTTTATTGAAACATAGCCATGTCTGTTTGCTTACATATTGTAAGGTCTTAAACAACAATGGCAGAGTTGAGTAGTTGAGACAGAGACTACTAGGCCCCCAAAACCTAAAATATTTACAGAAAATGTTTGCCAACATTTGCTCTACAGTGAGTTACTTTTAAAATCTCACTATGTGTATTCACACCAACAATTCAAATAATATTTTATCCATCCTTATGAACAATGTAAGGATCACTCAGATGCTGACTTTCTCTTCTCAACACGCCTGTTATTTTCTCAATATTTTTAGTTCTTTCTTTTTAAATCTGTAAGTTAGACTAGTATTATTATTGAGAATGGTCATTTGCATTTTAATTTGTATTTTACATTTTATTTGCTTACCATTCTGTTTGCACGTTAGACCATTTATTTGCGCTCAATGTCTTTCTTTCTAAGCCCATATTTTATGTTTTTTTAGTCCAGGTGTCTTGGTGGTAAATTATAATGTTTTTTGTTTATTCACAAATATCTTTATTTCGCTTTCTTTTGTGATTGATAGTTTTGTTGTATATACAATTCTCAGTTGCCAGGTACTTTCCCTCAACTCTACAAGATTTTATTGTGAAGATACATTGTGGCTCCACTGTTACGGCAAGTACTCTGCAGTCAAGTTCAAGACCATTTCTTTGTAAATGACTTGCCTTTTTCCTTAGTTTCTTTTAAGCTCTTATCTTGTCTTTAGTGTTTTACAGTTTTACTATAATTTTACTAGCCCATATTTATTAATTTTTATCCTTTTGATACACTTTGCTTCTTAATTTTATAGATCTATGGTTGTCATAAATTCTGTAAAATGTTTAGCTATTAACTTTTTAAATATTACCTCTTTTGAAACTTCAATTGGATGCCCTAAATCTATCCTCAATACTTTATAAGAGCATTTTTAGACTTTCATCTTCATGTTGCTCTGCGTGCTGCATTGTAAATACATTCTTCAGGAGTACTTTCCAGTTAATTAAATCTTTGGCTGTATCTAATATGTTATATAATCTGTTGAATGATTTCTAAAATTTTTTCAATAATTACATTTTTTATTTCTAGAAGATTTTGTTGTAATTTACCTGTTCATTCATCATAGTTTTCTGAGCTTTGTTCATTTTTCCATATGTCTTTAACGTCTTTCTATATTTCGTTTACAATTGTTTGATATTCTGTATCTGATGATGCAAGCATCTTCGGGTTTAAATGTGTTGGTGTTTTCCCTTGTTGATTGTCACTTTTACACTGTTATTTTCTCTTGAGCTTTGATGGTTTTCCCATGGGGTGGTTTAAATTCTGCTCCTGCTTACACTCTTCACAGCCTAATGACTTTGGCCTTCCTGGAGAGCATGTGATCTACCTAATAGCCCTTAAAAGTTCTTCTTCTGTTTAAATAAGCCAAAATGGGTTCTTTTTTTTTTCAACTAAGAGCTCTTGGTGATATATCATTTTTATTATTTTATATCACTTTTCTAGTTTTCTAACAGTTATTTTAATAATATTTAGGCACCATTTTCCCAAATTAAAAAAAATGTTGTTTTCCTATATTTTTTGTCTGACACTGTTCTGCTTTATTGTTTAATATTTCATTATATTTAATTTAGTCAATTTATTTATTATTTAGATATTATTTATCATCTTTAAAACATTAAGCAATCTGAAAACAATCAAGTCTCTAATATTTTAACTTTAATATTGCATTGCCTGCTGTTCCACTGCTAAGAACACTCTAATAATCACCCACCTCCATTACTCATTTGCCTAGATAACTCATAGTTAACTTCCACAGGAAATAATCCTTTGATTCTTCTATTTTCCAATATAGTTCTTTATCCCTTCTAAAGTCATATATTAACTTATGCAGTTATTTGTTTAGTAGATAATGTGTGGGATGGGAATTGGCCACCCCAAGATATGTCTCTTTGGCGTGAGGATTATTTTGGGGCTGGTTACTTTTAATAAACTGCAGATGGGAAAGAAATTCTGAAAAACAGACTTTACTTACCCTTTGTTAAGAACCATTTATATTGTAAAGGGGATTTCTATCTGTAAAGGTGTCTGTCTCCCTCTCTACCAGTAAGGAAGGATGACCTTATCTCTAGAAACTCTTATCAATGTGGAAGGCAAAGACTTAAATCTGCACAATAACCCCTCCTTATTTACTGTACTTGTCTGGTAATCTCCCATAACTGACTCCTCCCACCCCCAACATCCTCTTTTTGTCTTTAGCTGAAGATGATATTTAAGGTGGTGGCTTTGGCCACATTGGCGAGTTGCTCAGTTTGTCTGAGCCTCTCCCATGTATACATGTTATAAAGCTTTGTTTAATTTTCTCCTGTTATTCTGTCTCATGTGAATTAAACTCGTTCTCCAGCCAGAAGAACCCACGGTGGGTAAAGGAAATGGCTTCCTCCCTTACAATAACTTACAGTTGAAGAAATGTGAAGAAAAGGACAAAGGGTATTTTTGTCATTACTTTATTGACCATGTTTACCATAGTGTCACTATATAAAAGGCAATAGATGAATATTTGTTTCAGGAAAATCAAAATGGTTGGTAAATGCACATAACAAATTTTTTTAATGTTAATGATTAAAGAAATAATTAAAAGTATATACAGAATTTTAAGACTCTATAGAAATATTTAATTAATGAGACTGATTAATAATTTATACTTAATTATGTTTTTAATACATGATAATTAGATGAAAATACCAGACAGTTTATATGACTGTAAGTATTATAATTATATAGCTAAACCAAATATTTTTAGCATCATCTTGAGATGTGGGAGAAAGCAGGTAATTATGAGTGAGTTTATATAGTAATTAGAATAATCAGGTGCAAATAGAGGTATTTCATGATTACAGAAGAGTTTTAATAATGATTGGAATAGAATATATAGAGATTAAAAGAATTTTGTCCGATTGAATGTGTATAAATGTGTTAGAGCATATGTTGAAATGTAACTCATTTATCTTCTTAGGAGTTGTAAGCCAGAGAGATAAATTATTTTTAAATTTATCTTAAAGGTTTTTCTTTCAAAATATGAAAATTTTAAACCAATCAGTGCATTAGCTTGCCGTTGTTGCATAACACATTAACGCAAAACTTAGTGACTTAAAACAATTATTATTTATCATCTTGTTCAGTATCTGTGGGTGACAAATTTAGGAGCAACTTGGCTGGGTCTTCTGACTCAGGAACTTTAAAGAGGTTGCAATCTGACGTGAGCCGGAGCTGCAGTCATCAAAAGTCTTGCCTGAAGGGGGAAGAGCTCCTTTCAAGGTGACTCTCTCTTATCACTGGCAAATTCTGGTTGGCTATGTTGGCTGCTGGTGGGAAGCCTCAGGTCCTCTCCATGTGTGAGACTCTCTTGGCTACTTGAGTGTCCTCATGGCATGACATCTGGCTTCCTCCAGAATGAGCAATCCGAGAGAGCAAGGTGAAAGTTGCAATATCTTTAATCCCTGCTCCTTGGAAGTCACACATCCTCACTTTCAAACTGTTGACCGCATAGGTCAGCTTTGATTTATTGTGGGTGGTCGCGGCTGAAAGGCCTAAATATGTGGAAGCAAAAATCATCAGGGACAATGTTGCAAGCTGGCTACCACAATGAAAAATCAATTAAATGATTATTTTGTTAAACAAAAGTTAAGTTGTTATTTTTAACCTTTGTATCCATGATTTGTTTTCATCATTGGATAATCATAATCACACGAAGTTATCTGCAGAGGTATTGTATCATATTGTATTTTATTTATTTATTTTTTGCTTGGTCTTTTAGAGAGAGGGGTTAATAACTGATAGCAAATCTCTGTGAAAGTTCATCATTGGCATTAAAAATAAAATGCACATAGAGACTTTTATCACCCATGTTTCTTACTGATAAAGAAACCCAGGATGTATCCTGCTAAATATTTCAGAGCTAGGTATTAGTGAAGCTCTGAATAGAACTAGGATTTCCCAAATTTTACACTTTTAACCTCTTCCCTGTACCACCTTTTTGTGCATATAACAATCAACGTGTTTATTAAAATAATCTACTTTTAAAATAACCATTAAAAAATATCTATTTTCGGGGCCAGCCTGGTGTCGTAGCAGTTGGGCTCACATGTTCCACTTTAACGTCCTGGGGTTCTCTGTTTCAGATCCCAGGTGCTGGCACGACACTACTTGGCAAGCCATGCTGTGGTAGGCACCCTACACATAAAGTAGAGGAAGATGGGCACGATGTCAGTTCAGGGCCAGTCTTCCTCAGCAAAGAGATGAGGATTGGCAGCAGATGTTAGCTCAGGGCTAATCTTCCTAAAAAAATAAAAAATCTATTTTCCCTCGCATATTCTCTTTTTTATTTTCTTTCTAAATAATTTTTATTTCTTAATTCATTATTCAATTATAAATTCACAAAAAACTCACTTCTGTATTATATAAAGTATCAAGAGAACATAGATGTTAAATGCATCCCATGCAAATTTTAAGGAATATCTATTGGAGCTGGCCCGGTGGGCAAGTGGTTAAGTTTGCATGCTCCGTTTCGCCACCCGGGGTTTCACTGGTTCAGATCCCGGGTGTGGACATAGCACTGCTCATCAGGCCATGCTGAGGCGGCGGCACACATACCACAACCAGAGACACTCACAATTAGAATATACAACTAGTACTGGGGGGGCTTTGGCAAGAAGAAGAAGGGAAAAAAAAGAAGAAGATTGGCAACAGTTGTTAGCTCAGGTGCCCACCTTTGGGAAAAAAAAGGAATATCTATTAAAGTCTAATTGTTTAGGTTTTCTGGAATATAACAAATGCCTAAACACCTTTTGCCTAAAAGGGCTTTCAGGTTGATTGCAGAATAAAGGCCTATATGCAAAAAGCAAAAGAAGTAAAACAGTCTAACATAGTTTATCAAACTGGGTATATGCATAATGTCTAGATAAGTTCTCAACCTTATTTTTCTAATAATTGTAATTGTTTAGAGACCTTTCATAGACTACTACTAAGAAAATAGAAAAATCAGCTGATTTAAAATATTGTTCTTGGGAGCCAGCCCGGTGGCATAGTGGTTAAGTTCACGCATTCCGCTTCAGCAGCCTGGAGTTTGCTGGTTCGGATCCTGGGCACAGACTTACACACCACTCTCAAGCCATGCTGTGGTGGCATCCCACATAGAAGAACTAGGAGGACTTACAACTAGGATATACAACTATGTGCTGGGGCTTTGGGAGAAAAAAAAGAGGAAGATAGGCAACAGATGTTAGTTCAGGACCAATCTTCCTCACCAAAAAGCATACCTTTAAAAAAATATATATGTTGTTCTCCTCCCTAACATCTGGGATAGAGGCCAAACTATCATTATCTTAAGTTAAATAAAAGAAGATAATGGGGAGCTAAATAATTCTTCAGTTATCTAATCAGACTTCATATTAGAGAGTCAGGTGGAACTGTTCTCTTCAATAGTTAGGGAAGGAGAACTTGGAGGGGAAAAGGTGTACAAAAATTAGCCTTTATAATTGTGGTGTAATGAAAAAATATATATTTGATTTTCATCCTAGATTTGGTTCCTGGCACAGAGTTCCTAAAACCCTTAGAATTTCCTGAGTTGTAGGAGGATCTTTTGTTATTCATAAGAAGCCCTTTTCAATCATACCTGAGTTTATGCTGATATAGTGACTCTAGTTGGGGCTCCTAGATAGCTTCTGAATGGGAGCTGGTCACCAGAAGAACCAATCATGAGATTTAGAGGGTGGGAACTTCCAAACCATGCCTCCAACTTCTAGGGAGGGGAGAGGAGCTGGAGATTGAATTCAATCACCAATGGCCAGTGATTTCATTAACCATGCCTCTGTAATGAAACCTCATATAAAAACTGTAAACAACAGGGTTTGAGAAGTTTCTGGGTTGGTGGACACATACAGTGCTGGTAGGGTGGTACCTCCCCACGCTGCCCATACCTTGCAGTATGAATCTCTTCCATTTGTCTGTAGCTGAGTTGTATCCTTTATAATAAACTAAAAAAGTAAGTAGAGCACTTCCGGAATTCTGTGAGTCGGCCAGTGAGAAGTGTGCGTAGACTGGCACCTCATTTGTGACTGACTTCCAACACGGGGCTAGTCTTGCAGGAGGGAGCCCTTAACCTGTGAGGTTTTTACTAACTTTGATAAAGCAAGAATAGAAAATCCGTCAGAGATTTGGAAGGGGGAGTTAAAGAAATTTAGATTACAAGTGTTGACAAAAGATCCTAGAAAGGAATGAGATAAAGAACCAGAGCGGTGTTTAAGGGAAAAGGCAAAAACAAAAACATGGTGAGAGAATATGCCATCTGGGCGTGCTGTGCAATCTTTCTTACAACTAGAAAGAGAAATGCAAAGTTGTTCCTCACCTACATTGGAAAACAATGAGGAACTTCAAAATCAGCTAGAGGAAGAGTATAAAACAACAACAAAACGATATTTACTGGTTAGAATCAATCATTTCTGGGGATGACAGGGTATTTAGGAAAATGTCATACGAGGCTAAAGACCAGTAGGATGAGGACTACTTTGAATTAAATTTACAATCCCAAAAAGTGTGAAAATATTTGCAGGATATTTTTGAAACATAAATCAAGTGTAGAATTTTATGAAGTTTGCAAACATGTACACTGTAAACTTCCCTACCAAGCCACCTGCTTTACTGGTAGAATTTTAGATTCAAGCAATGATTTTGAAACTTTTCTTTTTTTAAAACTTACTAGCTGCATTCGTTTGCCTGGGCACGAACATCTCAAATATTTTCATTTGCTATGCTATAGAAGGGAAAAAATACAATAGTCTCCCTTATCAGATATCCCCTTCAGAGGGTACATATTCCAAGACTCCCAGTGGGTGCCTGAAACCGCAGGTTGTATCGTATCCTACATATACTATTTTTTTCTTACACAGTGCAGCATGGCTATGCTGGACAGAGGGATGATTCCCATCCATGAAGGGAAGGAGCAGGATGGTACAAAATTTCATCATGCCATTCAGAACTGCATACCATTTAAAACTTATGAATCATTTATTTCTGGAATTTTCCCTTAGTATTTTCAGATTGTACTTGACTATGGGTAACTGAAACCATGGAGAGTGAAACTGCAGATCAGGGGGGAACTACAGTATTTCAGTCTTTCTACAGTTCATTGCTTCGCAAGTTTAAAATGCCTGATTATGTAGTAAGGTAGGGAACAGTTGGGAAAAATTGCTTAAATCATGAATTTACTTTAGGAAGTACTTTATAGCTTCTCACATGTCCTTTTTCCCAAAGACCTAGGGTCAGTTTGTCTCACTCTGCTAGAAAGCTAAAAGATGCTGGAATCCAAGTAAATTAATGGTCAAGCTACCAATAAAAAAACAATGTGCAGCCAGCAGACTGGCTGCCAAAATGTCAAAGATCAACTGTCTACTTCATCTACAGGTAGGAGAATTCAATTACCTCTTATATTTTTTCTCTCAGTATCTGATAGACTTTAGGATACCATGAATTTACATTTTTAAAGAATTCATATACTGCAAGGAGAAATATTGTCAGGAAATAATGATCTAGAGTTTACTTTTCTAAATGCTAGCATTTTGTCTCTTGCAAGAAAAACTATTATGATTAGCAATTATTTTTTATGATAGATTTAATTCTCAGTAATAAATATGTAACATGTGTCAAGGTTTTTGGATATTTTATTTCTCTCCTCATGACTGCAAAGTGCATTTTATTATTTCTCTTTTACGTATGAGAAAGCAGAGATTCATTCTTATGTTTGCATTTATTAAAAAAGAATCTGTGAATTGACTTTTGTATTAATCAGACTTCTCCAGATAGACAGAACCAATAGGATATAGATGAAGAGATATAGGTCCTAGTTCAAGTCCTAAGTGCTGAAAGCCAGGAGAACTGATGGTTTACGTCTCAGTCCAAGAGCCGGAGAAAACCTGTTCTCTCAGGCAGAGAGAATGAATTCTCCCTTCCTGGTTTACTCAGTCTACCAATTTGAATGCTAATCTCATCCAGAAACAAGCTCGCAAACATCCAGAAATGATGCTTAACCAAATATCTGGGTACCCTGTGACATAAAATTAATTAATACATAAAATTAACCATCACAACTTTTAGATATAATATCCTGACAGGCTCTTTTGAAACTATAAAGTGGTATAACACACGATTCCTCCTTATCAGAATTTATTATCTTGATGATGAGGTGAGAAAAAGAGGGAGAGAGAAAAAGAAAGACAAAGAGAGAGGCAGGAAAATATGTATTATTCGATATTGTATGTAATAATTGTACAGTGAGGGCTAGGGGTTAAATACGTGTGGGAAGAATCAAGAAAAAGTTCAGTGAAGAAATGAGATTTAACTTGGTTCTTGAAGAAAAAGTTTAGTTGAAGGGTATTTCTCTTTTTTTTCAAGATTGGTACTTGAGCTAACATCTGTTGCAATCTTCTTTTTTCGTTTTCCCCTTCTTCTTCTCCCCAAAGCCCCCTAGTACATAGTTGTATATTCCAGTTGTAGATCCTTCTAATTCTTCTGTGTGGGACGCTGCCTCAGCACGGCTTGATGAGCAGTGCTAGGTCTGTGCCCAGGATGTGAACCAGCAAAACCCTGGGCCGTTGTAGTGGAGCTTGGGAACTTAACCACTCAGCTACATGGCTGGCCCCCAAGAATATTTCTTAATTCAGGAAAGACGTACAAAGAGGAATGAAGAGAATAAATGATAAATATATTTGAGGTATGATTTGAAAATTATATTTCTAGAAAAGATCATTCTTGAAGGAAAGAGTTAAATATGGGCATATACGGTCCAGAATTAAAAGGATTTTAAATGCCAGCATCAAAGTGGTTGTTTTTATCCAATAGCTAATTGACAGATATGATGGATTTAAAATAGTTTGGTAATAACATTTGTTTTGGAGAACTGTTTTTGTGCTGGTCTGCTGAAGGAAATAGTTCTACACATCATAAAATATAACATATTTGCAGTTACCTTTGTGGTTTACAATTTAATATAGATATGTTGAAGGATTTAGAAATTCCTTGGCACCTTGTCAAAACATTGAAACCATTCTGAAATGTTCAGCAGGATAAAAGAGACATACGGCCCAGAGAATCCTTCAAAACTTATTCTTCAACTTGCCATTCATGTACTAGACAGACAGCATCAACTTATTGTTGAATCAAAACAAGGATGGTATCAGTTGATCATTTGATCCAGTGTTATTTCACAGATAAAGGAAACGAAGCCCCAAGAGACTAGGCATAATAGTCAGGGCTTCTAACTATTAAGCCATAACTTTCCCCACTATGTCATGCATTTTAAAGCAAAGCAATACACTCTGTCCCTTCACTCCAGTTTTTAAATCTCTTCTTCATAACTTCATTAAGAATCAGAAGTAACAGATTTCATTTATGGTGAGAAAAACTCAACTTCTTTTCTCTACAATTTCTACTTTCTTGGAAGCAAAGCCAATAGTATCATGAGAAATAATTGTGCCTATTGGTGATTTGGTGGTGCTGGCAGAGGAATAGGGAGGTGGGAGGTGGATGAGAGGTAAAAAGTTTTGATATAAGACTTGTATCAAGAGAGTTTAATACAGATTATCTATTTATTCTTTGATGATTGAATTAAGTGCAAAACATTCTAATCTACTTAAAATAAATTGGATTTTGTAATGATTCTATAAAATGAAATGTAATTTATTAATTTATATATTTCTTGATGTAATAGTGGTTGGTTTTCTTAAGATATTACTAAGAATTAATTAGTGATCATTGTGACTGTGGAGAAATACGAGTTACAATAATCTAGACTTGAAAAATCTCTAACCACCTCATAACTTTAATTAAGTTGAATTTTTAAAGTGTCAATATGAAATTAAAATAATATTAATACTGCTAATGAACATTCCTTTAGAGCCTTTTTTGTCTTGTGAAATTTATCTCCATTATCTTCAATTTTCATCTAAGTCTTGCAAGTTAACCAGAAGTGTTTCCATTTTGTGCTGGCAAAATATGGGTTTAGAGAAGAGTAGTAATTTGTCTACTTCTACCAAGGAGGTGGAAGAGCTGAGATTTAAATGCAAGGTTCTTTAACGCTCCTGATATCACACTTCTCCCTTCCTAAAATTATTCTATATTCCTCGAATTTTTAAAGGTCAATAAATAAAACCTCTTCTTTTCATCTTGATTTTAACTTTTTTAGCAATGTCACAGCAGGTAGGATAATGGAGATCAAGATATCAGCTTTGGAAACTCTGGTTGTATTTATATGGTGAAATAGGCTTCCTTGAACTTCGCCCCTGATGTGGAGAGATTTTCAAACTCATTCAGAGACAGAAGTGGCCAACAACAGGCCCCATCACAAGGAGAGCACCTCCCCACTAAGTTATTAAGAGTGTAGGGCTGTACAAACTGTCTCTGTGCAAGCAGATTAACCTCACCAGTGAGGTAAGGACTGGGTGTTGGCCTCAATTTCTCTCCCAAATTTACTAACCAGACAACTCATCTTTCCTCTTCTGGGCCAGAATTAGGGAAGGATGGGAGAGAAACCAGGAGGCAAAATAGAGACATGAATACACTTGCTTAAGTGATCCTACAATGTATTAACAGCATAGAGGGTTTCCTATATTTAAAGAATGGTCAAACAAGGAATTTGACTTACTTTATGGCTTAGCCTGTTTTAAGACAAAATCCTAATACCTAATATAATATAATATAATAACAATACAATTAAATATCAGAATTAATTTAATTTTGTGATCAATGAAAATATTACACTTTGGAATATGTTCAGATAAATTGAGTTTTTTAAAATTTTGGAATATAGTCTTCTAATTCTTACTTAAAATAGAAGTCAAATATTTCATTATTTGAAACTCTTCCAAAGTTTCATAGAAACATTTTCAATGACTTGAAGTCAATGCTAATTTTTGATGCACATATGTCACCAGGGATGGATGACCTAATTTAGATGAATTGTGATTTAAGTATTCATCTAAAATTCAACGTTGACCTACATCAAATGTGAGAGCCTCAAAGTTTGGTTAACTTTCTTCATTACTTTTCCTCTTTGTATGCCTTTTTATTTCCCGTTTCTGGCTTGCCTTAGAGCAGAACTGCTAGCAGTGTTAGAAAAGCTGTTTTGATGATGATTCTACGCACCTACAAACCTAAAATGTGCAAATCTCTGCAAGAATTTGGGTCCAGATTTCAGTCTCAAGAGGTTTCAAATCTGGGGAGGATTTTCACAAATGTCTTCCCTTTTCTGTGTTCTGTGATTGTTTCATCATTCGTATTGACATAATTTAGTTAGTATGATGAATATGTTTTTATATTTTTCCTTGCTAAAATATTTAGAAACCAATTCTTATTTCAATATATATTAACCCTATCTTCAAACATTCATTTAAAAATTAGCAATATGCTTTTACAAAATTAATTGCAAATCTCATATAGGAAAAATTATTTTTTTATGGTAAGTTTTTCACATGTCTGGCTTCTAATTATTTTTGTATCTTGGCTGGAATGTGACCTCCTCAAGAAGCCTTAGGTGGTTATGTATATAAAGGAGCTCCAGGCACTATCACACCATTTTAGTTGTTTCATTGAAGGATATAACTGTCAGTTACCATCTTGTTTTTGATTTGTTTATTAGATGATTGCATTTCTCTCTGGATTAGAGGATAAATTGCATGAGGCCAGGAAACTTTTCTCTTTTGATCATTTCTGTATTCCTTGAATAAGACTTAGAAGAATGCATGGCTCATACACACACACACACACACACACACATATGTCGTATGTGCATACAGTTGATTCACATTAATCTCAGTAGTTATGTTCTGTAAAGTAGCCATAAACACTGAATTAGTAAATTCTGCACCACTGCTCCAAGGGGACACACAGGGGTAAGTTCCTGCAAGTCACGCCTCTGGTCACATAATTTTGTCCAACCAAATTGCCATTTGTATATGTAGGTTTGTTTGCCAACATCCTTGTCAAACAAACTGGTCTCATCAAGTTGAAAACCTACTCTTTCCCATAATCCTTTTCCTGTATAACATTCAGCAGACACTCTTAAAATTTTTCCACAGCCTCCTGATCTGCAAAACCTGCCTCACCTGCAAGCTTTACATTTTTCACACTGCATTGCCTTTGAGACATTCGAGCCAGGCAGCCCTAGCCAAGAGGGTGTAACATCCTCCTGCCCCTGGTTAGCATGACCATAAATTACGCAGACTTTCAGCCTCACAACAATGCTGTTCACTATGCTTTTTTAAAAAATCATTTGTCATCTCATGAACCCGTAAATTTAGCCACTTTTCCTCCTTTCCCATAGCTTCATCAATGCACTATAGGTGTTACTTTAGCACTTTCCAAGTGGCTTCATGTACAGATGGGCAAATTTCCTTTTCCATTTTCTCAATGATGTACCATATTGTTGATTCACTAACGTTGAACTCATGGTAACAGCACTATAACTCATGCCTGAACAAAGTTTATCTGATACATATATTTTCTCTGTAAGGCACGTCGTAGCCTTCTTGCACTTGATAATACTAGATAGCACTTCAGCACTATGCTTGGGGGCCAGCTTAAACAGTAAAATCATCAAAAATGCAACACATGTGGCATTAAATAGATGGTGAAAAGCATACTGGTTTAGAGCATGAGAGCTGGAATAAGAAGGCAGAGAACGCATTGTTTTGTTCAAACTCAGCTCTGCACATGTCCACAAATAAAAGGGAGAACACCTCAAGTATTGATTTGGGGTTTGCAAATATACATACATATGTATATATGGATGTATACATGTATGTATATTTGCCAGTTATTCTGTAAGATCTTTAAGAGCAGGATATAGGCTTTATTGAACTTTGTAACCCATTATCATGCACAGTGCTATTGCAGAGTAGGAACTCAATTTCCTATAACTGAAGTGGCATGGCATAGAAGCTAGCACGTCCTGTGAAGATCCCAGTGTGTATATTTTGACTTTATATGGTAGATCTACTTTGATGCATTGCTAAAATGTGACTAAAGGGACAAAGATAAGATCAAGACCATAGGCTAAAGGAGACTGGCAATAACTGTGCAGGTTATCAGGATCTCAAGAAATTCATATGAGAGTTTAAATCCAAAGTGGATTTCAAACTCTATTTTTTATCGTCTGAAGAATAAGGCAAGATTTAGGAAAAAGGTTCATTAATTCCAAGAGTGCCTAGGTGTTTACCCTGATCACCTCCCATTTATTTTGCCCCATAGCACGAGGACTAGATTTCCATTCTCCCACCACCTGCTGACCTCCTGTGGAATATCTCTTATTCCACATTGGCGACATGTAATTGCTTATACACTCTCACATTTTAATAGAATAGATTCTGAGACGGACAGGGACTCAGTATACTTGACATGGAGAAGAGCTGAAGAATGTTAGGACTGACACCTTTAATTAAATAGCCGTTTGTGCTATTTAACATATATCTACAATAAATATCATAATTTATATGATAAAAGATATCACAAATAGTTTTTCAAAATAGCTAACATGAAAATAAAACAGTCGTTGGAATATGCATATGAGTGTCTAAGTATTTCTAAGTTGGACCTATTTCATTAAACAATATTAAATGGACTGACATAATATTTACCAATGACTTTATACTAAAAAGCATGATTAAAAGGCCTATAGACATAAATGAGCTGGTTGTGGAAAGGTGATTATAGTTGGTATTATTAAAATGTAAAGTTTGAAGCAAAGTGTTAGAAGATGTGGCTGCATAGAAAGATAGAGACCATATTCTACAGTATCTTGTATGTCACGATAAAGAGCTTTGAGAGAATTTTGTATATAATAAAAAATCCCTTGGGAATGGCTCCCAGTTCAAAGTTAAAAGAAATATGCTTGCATGTTCTCATGTTTAATCTAATGTGGGTTTCTGGCTGTCTCTCACGTTATCAGTCTTACACTTAAGGGAAGAACTCAGTCCCAGACTTGCCTGTTCCAGCTTTCTTCACTTTGTCAACCAATGTGTATTCTATCATGTATATTCCCCCACATCACCAGGCCAGCACTGTGTAGGTTATGACTCAAAATGTACCTCATATAGAGTATTAAGTGTTCAAATTCCATTGCATTTCACCACCCTGAATAACATCACATACAAAAAACTACTTATTGATTCCATATTAATTGAACACTTACCACATATGAGACACTATTGTAGGCAGATTTTATACATGAGTGAATGAAATAACAGAAATTATTGTTCTTGCAAAGCTTATATCCTAATAGGCATGCTAATATCTAAAATAAAACAAAAACAATCATTTTTTGTCCCAGCACTGTGTGTGGAACAACTCCTAAACTTATTCTAATTTTTGCAGCAGTAGTCCAATAGTTTTGATACGATGAGGTCCTGAAGAAACACCTGTGAAAGCAGATGACATGGTGAGAGAGAGGAGAGATGCTTCACTGGCATCCGGTTTATCTCTGATGGGGTCAGAGTTCAATTACCTATAGACAGTCTTCCTGAATTACTTTATTGAGTCCAACATACGCGAAACATATTAGCATTTACTCTCTAAGAGTCCGGAAATCACATTTAGAACCTTCTATTACTGAGCCTCAGGAACCCTACTGTGAAAATTTTGTTCTCCTGGGAGCAGTCATCAAGACTAAGTAAGAAGTGCAATAAAATACTGTAGATAATACTTACGAAAGATAAAAGGAAGAGGAAGCAGGTGTAGGTAGGAAAATTCCTCAAAGCACAATGTGCGTCTGACATCTGTGAAAGGAGAATGGGAAAAAAGAGGACTGAGTAGAAAAAGCCTTCAGACTTCAGTGCGGGTCTGAGAAAATTCTGGCCAGGTTATCTGGGAGTTCTGGGAAGACTGCAATAGAGAAGTCCCACAGCAGGGAGAAATACCTACATTAGCACCATCATCTTAGGCTGTCATTGTCTTGTAGCTGTTTGGGAAGAGCACAATCTCAATTTAATCACTGAAGTAGATTCCAAATGTTCTGTTGGTAAAGGCTGTTAGCTAAACACATTTCTTGCAGTGGGTTGAAAAGGTCTTTCTTGAAGGAAGATCCCAATAACGCACCTCTGTGTTGCCACGCTCATCACATTTATTCTATATCCATCAGTTTTCTTGTTCCTCCTTGTTGAAGCAAGTCTCTGGAACTCGGTCTGATTGCCTTCTCTCTGGGTAGTTTGATACCACCAATCCATCTATAGTATTCTTTGTATTTCTTCTTTCAAACCACCCAAGACTGAAAGTGGAGTGATACACACTTTCCTCTGACAAATAAAAATGGCAAGTAATAGGATATATTGGAGAATATGAGGAAGCCATTTGGTGTAAACCTAATTCAGCCTGACCTTGTCTTTCCAAAAGGGCCTGACCATGGCCGTTGAGCATGCATTGTATATCTGCTTTAGATATTCCCTATGGCAAGAACAAAGGCCCTTGAGATAAAGGTGCAACTTCCGTCCCCTCCCAACGTTGGCATTTCCTTAAGGATTAAGCATCTTTCGTTAGACTAGGAACTGATTGCTGCACTCACCTTTGACCACCCAGCTCGAGACAATAGACTTGCCTCCTGCTATGCCTGCCGAGATAGCAGACCCACTACCTGCTGTGTCCATCAAGCGCTGTGCCAACAGGGCAATCTTGTGACTATTGTGGGAGGGACATTTCAATCATAAGTGAAACATCCTGTTTGGGGGTATATAACCAACTCTGTATACCTCACTTCTTTGGTGCCCTTTCTTCCTTCAGGAAGAAAGGCCCCGGGCCATGGTACTCAGATTTTAGCTGAGAATAAACTCTCCCAAATTTTCATTTATAGATTGGTTATGGATTATTTTCGTCCACACCTCAAATCTTGCTTTTTTAACTGCTTTGTAAACAAGCACACACAACTTTTTTTATTTTAAGCATTTTTCTGCTCATCAGTACAGACATGTACTAACAACAGTAACAAAGAGAAGTAACAGAAGTTTTAGGATCTTTTAATAATCTGAGAAAGGGGATCTATGGTCTACAGTTCTTAATTCTCTTTTATTTTTTTTATTTTTTTCTGCTTTATCTCCCCAAAACTCCCCTGTACACAGTTGTATATCTTACTTGCAAGTCCTTCTAGTTGTGGGATGTGGAACGCCACCTCAACATGGCCTGATGAGCGGTGCCATGTCCACACCCAGGATCTGAACCCTGGGTCGCCGCAGCAGAGCACACGAACTTAACCACTCAGCCACGGAGCCGGCCCCCTTAATTCTCTTTTAAACTAGAATTTTTTTTTTCCACTCCATTCCCAGCAAACTCCACCCTCAGGTAGAACCACTGTATGTCTTCATCACTTGTAGTCTCACCTTTGGGTAACCTTTGGGTAACCTTGGGCTAAGTTCCTCTACAAGGTCCCTGTTCTTAGATATAGGCCTAAGATTTCATTCATTGTAGAGCAATGAGTGTAATTTTCTTTTGGGTGGGTGACGTCGAGTATCTCCTGACAAGCTGGTAACTCCATTTTGCACAGCAATTAATCTTTTGGATTGTTATCCAAGGGAGTTATTCTTCCCCTCATCTCTTCAATTTCTGGAATTCTACAGTTTAATTGATCTTTTCTTTAATATTGATGCACTTTTTTCAAATTCCTTATGAACCATTCCTTCTATCTGCCATCTACAAGTCTTTGCCAAGTCTTGTTTTTCAGTCTGGACTCTATTCTCATACACCTCTAGAGAAGCCTCCTGGATGATTCTCCAGTTCCTATTCTTTTCATTTTGCCATGGGGTTGTCCTTTATTTTTATATATCCATCATGGTCTGTTAACGAACAGCCTTTATTTTTTTCTTAAGTGACTTTGGTTATGGCTATCTGGGATATCTTTGATGATCATGAATAAAAATACTGAATTTCAGCTCTGTGCCAGGCTTCAAAGTGAATTTCCCTGAGTGTGCTTTTAACTTCAGAACTCAATATTTGTTAAGGACACACAGAAATGGCTGTTTACTTGGATATAATGTTTGTTTGGAATAGTATTAGATATGACTGAACACAAATTTATCCAGTCTTTAATAAAATATATTGTGTTTTTACTGAAATTTCTTGTTTCTCACACACATTCTCTCATCCTTTTAATATACAAGTAACGTTCTGAAGTTTGCTACACTTTCCAAAATAGTTTGCTTATTAAGTAGATCAGATTAAAATTGGTACCTTGCAGGTAAAATACCAGCCTAACTGAAATATTCACACAACATGGGCAAGTGGGTATGTTAATGGCTGCTTCTCCATGTTGAAACTCAGAGATCTTAAGTACCAGGGAGGTAATCAATTTATTAGATTATCAATAGATAAATCATGAAATATTCACTGAATCTAACTAATGTGATTAACAATGACATGCTGACAGATGTAGCTATGCCAATATGTCTTATATACTGCCAAAGAAGGAATGGGGGCATTTTCAATACAGTATTATTGTAGCGATGTATACTTTTCAGTATGAGATTCTCCTAGGCCAAAACTAATTAGAAAAATCAAAACCGATCAAACTGAAGTGTAATATTACTGCAAAAAATACGGTAGCATTCTGGAAATTAAATACGGAGTGGTCATTTTATTATGACCAAACCATGCACTTATCTTCTTAGTATTATAGCAGTATTTTGTTAGCGAAATTAACGAAAAGCAAATGAAGTGGATCTTAAGAAGAAATAAAACAAAATTACGGGTCAGCCTGGTGGCGCAGCGGTTAAGTTCGCACGTTCCCCGATTCGGCAGCCGGGGGTTCACCGGTTCGGTTCCCGGGTGCAGACATGGCACTGCTTGGCAAACCATGCTGTGGCAGGCGTCCCACATCTAAATCATAGGAAGATGGGTGCAGATGTTGTCTCAGGGCCAGTCTTCCTCAGCAAAGAGAGGAGGATTGGCAGCAGATGTTAGCTCAGGGCTAATCTTCCTGAAAAAAGAAAAAAAGAAAATTAAATATGAATATCATGAGGTTCAAAATGTGGTAGACTAGTAGAAAGAGCACAGCCTTTGTTATCAGGAAGGCTTCACCTTAAATCCTGAAAAAAAGTTACTTCACCTGTTGAAATTAAAATTTTCAGTTATAGAATATTTGTAACTGTACCAATGTTATAGAATTGTTGTGAAGATAAAATATTTACCATAGTAACTGGCAAATGCTAAGTTCCCAATAACTGACATCACAAATAATAAAAATAATAAAATTTAATCACATAATATGTATTCTGTATTGTACCATCATAAATATCATAGGAAATCTATTATCTTATACTCACAATATTACACATCTTTAAAATAAAATATTATTTGTTATTATCATTTAGTATTTCTCTTAGTCTTGTTTGGCATATAAAATATACTTGCATAAAAGCCTTACGTATCCTACTTCAGTCCAAAAAACATTTGGTACAGTAGTAGCATAATATAAAACTCAGATGAAAAGTAAGCCTAAAGGAAGAGATTTCCTGGTAACCTTTAATTTTCTTTATATCTCTGAAAGCTCTTTTGCCTCTTGCCTTTCTCCAGCTAGACAATGATATCTTAATATACTTGCTAGCCTCCAGCAGGCTGATGGACATGCAGAAGCCATGACTGTTGAGAACACTTGAAAAAAAAATGAAATGAATGGTGTATATGGTATTAGTCAAGAGTCCACTCTATAAAGGAATGGCAGCTTACATTCTGCATGCTATTGCTTGGCAGGCTGTTTTCCCAGCATAGCTCTTTAGAGCTCTCTGCCATGAGTCACATATCTGTTATGTGACGCTCATGATGAGCAATGTGCCTATGAGTCAGCAATACAGAGTGTTATTTAAAAATGTTATAAAACACTCAGCTGTCTTAGCAGACATAATGATGTAGCAAAGGCAGCATACTAAGAAAAAGTCAAGAAGGCTCCTTGGCCTTGTAGCTTCATTATCTTGTTACCAGAGTGTGCTTGACTCAAAGGTCAAAATACTGGTAGAGAAGAGCAGAACTCAGGAGCAGAGTGAGGAAACCAGATTGCACGGTCGCTCTCAGCAATAAGGGAAGTCACAGCACATCCTTAGAAGCCCAGCAAGATAAAAAGTTACACCAAAACTTTGCAGACACTTAAAGGTGACTCATCATTTTCTTATGCCATTTATTATTATATAAAGGTGGGACATGTCAATGATTGCACCCTTAAAATTATATTTCACCTTAAATCTTTGCATTCAATAACTTTTATGAGAGCAAGGCTACTCAAAGCCATGAGAAAATTAAGATTTAAAAAAACATCAAGTACCATACAGAAATAGTGACTGGATTTTACAATTTATGTTAGTCTTTTTTTCTTTTTAAATAGAACTTAATTACCTTTGGATTCATTTTCTATCAAACATATTTAAAAATGTAGATGGCGAATAATAGTCACCCAGTACTACCACAACAGTGGCTAGAAACAGAAAACAAGAACTCCATAATATCAAATTAAAATATCTCTTTACTTATGAAACTTCAAACAAATAAACAAGAAAGCAGAGTTAATTAATTTTTCTTTTCTTTAGGAAGATTAGCCTTGAGCTAACATCTGTGGCCACCTTCTTCTACTTTATATGTGGGATGCCTGCCACAGGATGACTTGATAAGCTGTGTGTACGTCCACGCCTGGGATTGGAACCAGCGAACCCTGGGCGACAGAAGCAGAGCACACGAACTTAACTACTATGCCACTGGGCTGGCCCCTGTTAATTAATTTTTTTAAATGATAGGTTGGTCATCATGATCTGTTTATCTTGACCAACTTTGTATTAATTTTGAATATTACTTGAGTGAGGAATTTGATGTAATTGGAAGATCAAGGGCTCTGGGGTGAAACAGCACAACAGCACTGGGTGGAAAACACAGCTTTCACACTGAAAGCTTTTTGTTGTTGTTATTTGTTTTTTACTAGGAGCGAGGCATCTACTTTTCTCAGCCAACATTTGTTATTGTGTAAAATGGTAAAACTAATTCCTATTTTGCAGGGCAGTTGCATATTTTAGAAATGTGTGTCTAATGCTTCACATATAAGAAATAAATGGAAGCCACTATAACTTGTTTAAGAGGGAAACTCAATTGCGAGGTTGGGTACAAGGGTATATACATATGTCAAAACTCACCAAATTGTACTTTTGAAATGTGTGAAGTTTATTATACATTGAGAAATTTTACTCCAATAAAGCTACCAAAAAAATCTACGGGGAAGTGATCATTGCATATTTCTCACTTATTTTTGAACAGCAAACCAGAACAGACAGTTATTTCTCTTTCTCCTTATGTCATATAGACATAAAAATGACAATAAAAATACTATGTCATATATTGCTTTTTATTTACAAATACTTTTGAAAAAATTACTATTCACAGGAATCCTATGAGATAAGAAGGCAGATTTTTAAAACGTAAAATCTAAAGATCGGGTAATTTAAACAATTTGTATAGTCAGGAATCTTGTTATAATACATGAACCCCCATCAAATGTCCCGAAGCTGACAAATCTTGTCAAAATGCATAATTTACCTCCATAGATTTTTCTTCTAAGTATGACATTACTAAATGTTCAGCCATAAAACTTTTAGAAGATTTATTACTTTGCATGGAAAACACAGAGGAAACACATGGAAATTGTATAACAAAAAGAGAATAGCAATGAACGATATGGCACTAAATTATATTTATAGAACATCAAAGACCAAAAATTTACATGTTCCTCCCTCCTTCTCTCCCACCCTTTCTTCCACCCTCCCTCCCTCTCTCCCTTCCTTCCTTTCTTCCTGTTGGTCTTTCTTTCTTAAAAAATAAAATGACTCACACTGTTAAATTCCTTCGTGTCTCCTCATTCTGTTTTCCAACAAGATGCTTTGAGTATTCCTCAAATAGCATTCTTCAAACTAAATTACAGATTCAAGTTCTCCAGTTTTTAAGTTATTAAACTGATTTGGAAAGAATTGACATTTTTATCAAATTGAATCTATTTAAAAACTTAATGAAGCTCTCTCTTTATTCATTTTTTGAAAATTAATATTTTTTAAAGTCTTCAATGAAAAAACTTATATAGCTTTTGTATAACTCTCTCTCTACATATGTGTGTGTGTATACATGTGAGTTTTGTCAATTCATCCTGAATGCAGCAACCATTCTGAACTACCCATATATTTTATATATCCCAGCTATATTTCTTTAAATTCACTTGGATGTTTTATACGGAAATCATTTAACCTGAAAAATTATAATTGTGGGCCATCTTGCCAATGATTGTCATGAATATTGATATTTCAACTCATCATTTTAGCTAGCTACATTACAAACTATTGTGTGGTTGCCCAATACAGTATTAAATATCCCCTATTGTCGCAGATCTAGGTGGTTTTCTAATTTTTTAATCAATAATAAGCTACAGAACTAAACACTATAACTACAACGATTATTTTCTTAGGATAAATTCTTGAGAGTGGTATTATTTAGTGGAAGTGTTTAAAAAATATTTTCATAAATGTAGACATATTTCCATCCCAAACTGAATATATTTACATTCACAAGAGATATGTATGACACAGTCAATTTTCCTACAGACATGCTATTTCAGGGCATTATAGCTTTAAATTCCATTTGTCAATCATAGTTTCTCATTGTAAAGAAAAAAATCAAAGTTCCCCAAAGACTTGTATTTCTTACCTAGACTTTGAAATAATTAACTCTGATCCACAACAAAATAGCGAAATATTCCTTCATAGCAATGCATTAAAAATAGGTCATTCAACTGCAAAATTTAAAGGAAATTTTTTTCTTCTTTGTCCCACATGTTAAAAAGCAAGTCTGCTGTTCGGGGCAGGTAGAACCTAAGCTTACGTTCATTCAAGAAAATGAATTGATCACATATCATGTGCCAATAACAAGCACTGTTAGAATCAAAATTGGATTGTGCAGGCCCATGGAAACCTGTCCAAAAAGGATGACAAATATTATAACCTCCCCTCCATACCCCAAATCATGTTGCTTACACCTTCTTTTGTGAAGAAGAGAACTGAGCCGTATAAGTGTTTGACATTAATTTGGAGCAGCGCACATCTTACTGATATACGCGAATGTTCCACGAGTGTCTTCTGTTAGTTAGGACATTTCTTGAATGTACTTTCTATACCCACATATCAAATTAAAGTCATAAGTTCCTATCAAATAATTCCACCAACATTTCCTTTATAACTTTTTGTGTTCAATCTTTTATTATCTAGTAGATACATGTTATTCCTAGGGAATAACCCCTGTTCTTATATTGCAGACCTAGATGTATTATTGTAACCTAATATGTTTCTAGAGTTTGAAAGCAACACTTAACTACTTTGTGTTGTACTTTACAACAAACACATATTGATTTGAACTAGAGGGCAAACTATCCTTGTTGTTTGGTGCCTGCCAAGATACCTGATAAATGCACCTGCATTTATCAATACTCACTCTAATATGATTTTTCTTTCTCCATAAAACTTCCAAAATTTCTCTGCATTCAGATGAATAATAAATGGAACACATTTTTATGCAAACCTGGTTCATAGTAGAATATTCTTGGATTCCATTTATTTTATTACTTTATTACTTCACAGAGTCAGTATCGTTCTTTAACTAAGTGTAACTAAATATTCTATAATTCTAAACTAAATGCAAATGTAAATAGTGCAAAGTTATAAAACATACCCATTGTTGAATTATCTGTCATTAAACTGAGTTAAAGCTCAGTGTCATTTTATAGGGGTGTTTTCAGTAATTAAATTCTTTCCCTGACGAGTTGTCGATAATCAGTAGTATTATATTGTAAACTTAATTAAAATGATTCAGTTCAAAATATTCTTTAGTGCTTACTATGTTTTTACCACTGTGTTCACCACTGGGAATATAAAAGTTAATGTAAGTCAGACCCTTCGGTTCAGTGAGGTATAGATTAGTTCAAGAAGACATATATACAAGAAAATAACATTTTGTGAAAGCTGATAATAAAGGCAAGTGAATAATGCTCAAAATAAAGAGGCAGTTGAAAGTATTTAATTCGGTTTTTGCTGTTTTGCAGTTGAATTTGTGTTCAAAATTAATGCAGTTTCTAATTGGAAAAGGAGTCAGAAGAATGGCAAATTATTTTCTAGTGTATAAATCACAACTGGCATATTACTATGAATCATGAATTCATATTTATGAAAATGATAAAGAAAACACTAATTTATATAATGCTGTTGATAAATGAAAATTATCATGGATATTGTAAGTATATTAAACCAAAGTTTTAAACTTAAACTTTGTGCATTAAAGCTGCTTTTTTAGGTGTAGGGGGATTTAGTGTGGAAAAACAAAAAGGCAACTCTCCACCTGTTAATTCAGATATTAGAAAGAATTTGAAAACTAAAGTTTTATCATAAAACTATGTATTTTCTTCTCATGTTTCCCATTTCCTGTAACACCAATCTGATTTGAAAACATTTATCTTTGATTTCAACTACTGAAGATGCTTCGTTAATAGATCAATGAGACAGAGTATTTCTTGACTTTGTTTTTCGCTACTCAAATATGTAGGAGATCCTCATAAAGTAAGCAAAAAGAGAGAAGTTTGCATGCTCTTGGTGATATAAAGATTTTCCTCTTGAGATGATATCATTATTTTCCTAAATGAAAAGATTACTTTGCTGATTTGAAAAGAGTGTTCACACAAACCATCTGATGGAGATTTGAATGTAACGTTTCAGTTTCATACCGTGAAATGAGATCAATTTGCAATGAGCTCAGATATAGTATTTTCAGAACTTTTCTTTGCTAGGAATGATATAAACTAAACTTGTAGGAATGCTCAAAAGAAAATGCTACCAAGACATTATTTAATGCATATAAAGCACTTTTTTAAGTGCCAAGAGCAAAATAAGTGCTTTAGAAATGTCATGAATATTACTATTATTATATCAATAAAATAAAAACACATGACATGAATAAAACCCCTTTACTCAAGATTTTGCGATCTTATTCAAGAGAAATGATAAACAGAAATAACCACAGTGATTTCTGACTTTGTAGATAGTCAATTACACAGAGTGATGTGTGATCACTGTGTACTGGTATCACTATTCCCTTTAGTAAAATATTAGAATGCTTCTGCAAAAATTTATAAATAGCTACTTCTCTGAGCCCCGGCTGCCACAACTTTGACCCTCGATGGAACACCCCATGATTTACCAATTGAAGGAATAATTGCTTACACAGAAGATGTCTTTAACTCCACTACCAAATCTAGCGTCCTTTCTGATTTTTGGATGCTTATTTTATACCAGGAATTGATAAATATTTTGAGCTTTACAATACACCACAATGATGAAGTGGAAAAAGTTTCTAGAATTAGAACACACGCTTTTAGATATGTATTCTATTTTCAAAGTGGACAGAATTAGAGTCTTGATTTCCTCATCTGTGACAATAACCATAATTTAATATGTTATTCTAATTGTGAAGATAAAATGAAATTATTTGTATAAAATTATCTACAAAACAGACCCTAAGTAAAAATTGACTTTTTTTTAAAGATTGGCGCCTGAGCTAACATCTGTTGCCAATCTTCTTTTTTTTTCTCCTTCTCCCCAAAGCACGCCCAGTATATAGTTGTATATTTTAGTGGTAGGTCCTTCTGGTTGTGCTATGTGGGATGCAACCTCAATAAGGTCTGATGAGTGGTGCCATGTCCGTGCCCAGAATGTGAACTGAAACCTGGGCCACCAAAGCAGAGTGCAGGAACTTAACTACTCAACCATGGGGGCTGGCCCCCAAAAGTTGATTTCATCTGCAAGTTCTTTAACATTTTTCTCATATCCTTTTCACATATCTCAATTTAGATGAAAAACTTTCCAGACTCCCAGATGGGTCATGTAAAGCAGTTCTCAATAATCTATTTACTTATTTACCAAACATTCAGTTTCTTGTGCCCAAGCACTGATCTAGCAATAAGGATGCATTGTGTAACAAAATAAAACAGTGACAACAAAAGGGTTCCATCATCATGAACCTTAGAGTTTCATGGAGAAACAGACCAAAAAAGTAAATAAATTAATAAGAAAACATTGTCAGTGAAAAGAGCCATGATGATAATAAAACTGGTGCTTCCACATCATAATACATTGTTTAATTCTGCTTATAATATACTGCTTATCATAATAGTAAGTCACAACTCTTTTCTGCACTTAAATTTTAATTGCTTCAAGCTAATGCAATATGGTATTTGAATATAAAGTATTTAATAAATTGCTGTTTTATTATATGGACAAAGGAGAAAGTCAGTGAAGTTTGGTTTGGTCAAGAGGTGAGTCCAGGTGGAGACATATAATTCAGAGATGTTTAGGAAACTGACCCTCCTAACTACCAAAAGAGAAGGGGTCTAAAAGATCAATGGCATAAGGAAATTTCGCCCAAATCCTACCCAAACAAGGAGGGTCTCTTCTATACGATACAGACTAAAATCATTTCGAGGGTGGATTTGTTTCTTGGGCTCACTACAGAAGAAGTTTTTAAAGTTTGCTTTATGTGACAGTGGACTCCAAAGGGTAGAGTGCAAGTCTGTTGACTCTAACCTTTTGACCTATTTCTACACCAGTAAATGTCACTGCATTATCCTGTGCTATATTCAGTGGCCTTTAATCCAGTTACCTGCCCTGACTGCTTCCAATCATATTTTATTTATTTATTGAGGAAGATTAGCCCTGAGCTGATGCTTCCGCATCATAATACATTGCTAATACATAATACATTATAATACATCTGCTGCCAATCCTCCTCTTTTGCAGAGAAAGACTGGCCCTGAGCCAACATTGGTGCCCATCTTCCTCTATTTTATACGTAGGATGCCTACCACAGCATGGCATGACAAGCGGTGCCATGTCCATACCCGGGATCCGAACCGGCATGTCCCGGACCTCCGAAGCAGAACATGCGAACTTAACCGCTGCGCCACCAAGCCAGACACCCAATCATATTTTAACATATCCCGAGCGGTCTTTGCCTTGATCATGGTCCATTATGATAGCCCCGTTGGTAGCCTTCTTTCTCTATCAAAATGTCAATAGCCCAGAGTAAAGATGGGGCTGCCCTGAAACGAAGTGCCCAATTCAAAGAAAGCTTTTGCTGCTTTTAGATTTGCAAATGGTGCTGGCTCACAGAGGAAAAAGGACACCTAATTCCCACAGGTCCTTTACAATGTTCTGTATAAACTTCACGTCACTTTTTAGTCACTGAATTAGAAAGTACCCATGGAAATTGTGGGGATCCATGGGAAAAACAGATGTGCAGACTTATTGTTTTTGTTCTGTAGATAGAGGATGCCGTTGTGATTTATGTTTTGTAAATTCAGTGAGATTATGTTTTTTAAAATGCAATAAGATCATCATAGAACTTCAGAAAAAATCCCCATTTTATATATGTATCTTCATATATACCCAGATATATTTAAACATGTGTGTAATATTAATACTAATGTAGATTTCTGTCTGTATAGATATTTGAGTGCGTACCTCTCTCTCTCTACATATATATGTACGCATATAAACATATGTGTATACATATATCTTTTCATATATATGCACATACATTTTATTTCCGTACATATATCATATTGGCAGATATGGACAATAGATACATTTGCTTCTCTTTTTATATTTTTTATTTTGTATAATGTTCATGAACCTTAAAACATTCTATAAATGATGGAAAGTACTTACAAACTATGAAAAGTACTCACTCTGTCTTATGTAGAAGCAAACAAGTATATAAAAATTAAAATACATCTAATATCCCAAGATATTTCTCAGTTGTATTGACAAAAAGCATATTGTTTTTGCCCTAAGGACTTTGAAGACCTAAGTATAAATTTGATTTTTATCGACTCAGTGGAATATTAAAGAAAGTCATAAACAGATTTACCAAACAGACTTACAGATATTGATTATTTCTGGAGCAATAACAATATCTAAAAACTATCAGGGGGATGGATTTCAAAAGAAATGCTCTTTAAATCAATAAAAGCTCAAGTTGTCAAATCCTTCTTCCTCAAAATAAAGTTAACGGTTTCTAGTTTTAAAAAATCAACATTTATTTTGATGAAAGAAACATGGTTCTAGAGAATCCACATGTTTACAAAATTCTTAAACCAGTCAAGAGTGCAATTAAGATACATCAACTTAGGGGCCGGCCCCATGGCCGAGTGGTCAAGCTCACATGCTCCACTTAAGGGGCCCAGGGTTTCGCTGGTTCGGATCCTGTGCACAGACATGGCACCGCTTGTCAGGCCACATTGATGCAGCGTCCCACATGCCACAACTAGAAGGACCCACAACTGAAAAAATTTACAGCTATATACTGAGGGGATTTGGAGAGAAAAAAATTCAGGAAAAAACAAAGATTGGCAACAGTTGTTAGCTCAGGTGCCAATCTTAAAAAAAAAAAAAAGATACACTCAACTTGAAGACTAGCAGAATACCTGGGAAGAATAAAACATTTTCTACAACAAGCACTTATATTGGATAATATTCCTTCCAATTAAAATATTCTGGCAATCTTTGGGTAAAAGTTGCTAAATCACTTAGAAGTAGCTTTTTATTTTTTTAATCAGAGTATAAAATCTGCTTAACATTTACATTTCATAAGCCATTTAAATTCGTATCAATAACAAAATTATTCAGTATTCATTATGAAAAAATAAATTGTAATTTACTATTCTTAATTTTCTTAAAGTTGACATTTAATTTTAAATCATAATTATTAGAATATCGTCAACAATATGCATTTTCTATGGATAAGTCTTCATAAAATAAAAAGTAAAAATTTTAAAATGGATTGCTGGGGTTGGCCCCATGGAATAGTGGTTAAATTTGGGGCACCCTCCTTTGGCAGCCCAGGTTCATGGGTTCAGATCCCAGGTGTGGACCCATAGCACTTGTCAGTCATGATGTGGCAGCAACCCACATATAAAGTGGAGGAAGATTGGCACAGATCTTAGCTCAGAGCTAATCTTCCTCAAGGAAAAAAAAAAAATGGTTACTGTCAGAGGAGGTCTGTGAATTTCCCTACACTGTGTCCAAATGAAAGTATGGGAATTTAGGGAGTTGGGTAAGGTCCAGAGCTTTCTTTCCTGCAACTTATTTTTGCCTCTGTGACTCCAAAATAGGTTAATAAATATTGATCTAAGCTTGTGTCAAAAGTTATCATTGCTAAAATGTGTTCCATGGAATACTAGTCCGTGGATGTGTTCCCACTCTGGCCTCCTGCAAAAAAAGAATCTTGTCAAATAAATTCGAGATGTATCGATACTATACATTCATCCTAAAGATTTACTTTGCGGCCATTCCCAAATTTGTTTTTCATTCTTTCTTTCCTTGAGCTTTTCTGGAAAACAGTGTTTCCAAAATACAAACTTTGCTACACTCTTCTGTAGGGAAGCTGAAGAAGTGACTCTGGAACGATACTTTAGGGTCAGATCTAGAATATTTGAATGACAAGATAAAGAGTTTCAATTTAATTATGTAGGCAATAGGGTACCATTGAAAGGGAGGGGACTGATGCTTTACGAAGCATCCAGGGTCGGTTTGCCAAGAGAACTGCTGAGGAAGAGACTCGCTCTAGGGAGAGCCCAGGAGGTTACTGTAGCAATTGAAGTCTTTTCTTTATTAATTCGATTATATCCAGGCTTTAATGTAGATATTTGAAATGGTATCTCCTGATTGGTAAGGTTTTAAGTGTATCAGTCCATTATAAATTATTGCATTCTACTCTTCCAAACCTCTGTTGCTCCCTCATTCTCCTGCATTTCACTCACATTGACACACACACACGTGCTCACACACAGACACATACACTGCTCTGCCCACGTCAGTTGCTATTCATCCCATGCTATGAATGAAATGCCTATGCCTCAATTTCATTGCTAGCCCCCAGTTTCTCAATTTTGAGATCATTTCCTCTTCTTATTGACTTTTAGAGTGGACAGGAGAATTTATTAGGATCAATTTTATCTACTGCTTTCCGAATTCTGTAACTTCAGTAAGATCATGGAAGGTTAATGCTCCTTTATTAAAATGAATAAGCCCAGTTTCCTCAAACTTTTCTCTTAGATAACATCATTGATTCTGATACACTGTGTGCTCTGCTCCCTCAAGAGTAATTATGACTTTAAGTGGCTGTGTGCCAACCAGTATTTTACAACATGTTCCAGCCATGTCCAGAATCACATAAAGATTGCTCCGGTTTAAACGGAGTTGTTCTAATAGAGTAGCTGCTATCGTTTTATCCATGCGTTAAGCGTTAGGTTCACGGGTACTAGAATGACGATAAATAATTTTCTTCTGTCAAGGTCATTAGCTTAATGCCCATTTAGCTGAAATTAGCAGATTTATTTCTCTGGTATGTCTGGATCATAATTGTCTTTCCCTGAATCATGTACCAATTTTACTTCTTATCTGACACAAAATTTTCACATGCTTTGTTGCTATACTCTCATTATTCACGATAAATTGCAAATATGCCATTTTTAAAGTGTTGCAGTTTTTGTAAGTTCATGATAGGATATTTTAATTGTAAATAATAGTTTAAAGGTAAAACATGAAGTAGGATTAACAATTGTGATTAATCCTATGAAAATATTTCGAAGTTAAAATACATCAGAGAATTTATTGCTCCAGTCTTAGGTAAATGTCCTTAGACATTATCTGAAGTCAATTATTTTACAAATAAAGGCAGAAAGAACAGGTAATAATCCAGCACAGGGTGGGGAAGCATTACTATGTGTCCACAATCTGTGCCCAATGGCTCTCAGAATTTTACCATAATTCCTCCCCCTCCTGCTCCTCCCCCACATACACTCTGCTTTCAGGAACCTTGAAATAATGCAAGATCAATGGCTAAAAAATGCAAAGGTGAAAAGAGACATTTTAAAAAAGGTTGTAAAGTTTTACTTTAACTGTTTCACATTTTTATTGAGGTCCGTCCACATTTTGCTAGATCCTCAATTTAAACGTACCTGGGAAATTTCTTGACATGGCTAGACTGATTTAGTTACAGAAATCATGCTAGATTATGAAACTCTCCAATTTGGGGGTATAAAGTAACCATAAGTCACAACTTTTTTCAAATTCAACAATGTTCCTTTTGCAAATATATGTAGTTTGCTGTTTTATTTAAACTGAGTTTTTCTTACTTTATATACTTTACTGACTGAGTCCAAAGGGAGTAAGATAAAGAGCAAAAATATGGCTATATGTTTATTTTAGGGCCAAGGCATCCTTGAATTTTATTTTAATTCACTGAGTTAACTTATTTAAGAGAGAGTTGAATAAATAGATAAACAAATATTTTGCTGCATTTTAACATCTTAGGTTTTACATGTCTGAAAGAATTTCAAAGAAGATAGAAGAATGAGGAGAACCCAGAACACTGGGTTAAGTTGAGAATTGAAACTGAAAATATGTGAATTACGGCTAGACATCATGAGAGTGACATAGTTGACAACAAAAGGCAGATGCCAGCTTGCTTGTTGTAACTATGTATTTCTTTACTGGAGCCAAAGTCTCTCATTCCCTAATTTAACGTAAATCTTAAATTGAGAGATGCAGATTTTAATAAAAACGTGAACACAATGTGAATTGTTAATGTCAATTACTTACTGCAAAGAGTATTTTGAAAGCGTACTTTAAATAGGACAACTGAGGAAAAGGGCCCATAAAAAATGCATTATTCAGTAAATGGTTCACAGAGACGGGGTGTGGGAAGGGTGTGAAACTAACTTCGTGATGTCGTAGTTTTTCCCAGTGCCAGCTTTGAAACATGAACCTCATATTATATTTAGTATCTTTCTGTTTCTGTACAACACGAGGTGTTTTTATTTTCTCTTTTAAGGATTTGTGTTACAATACCAATATACCCGTCTCCCTGTCTCCTTCCTTTGTAGAACAACAATCTAAACACAAGATCTAGGTAGGCCCAGACATCAAGGAACACTTAGACTGCATTCAAGTGCCTATATAATTTAACTATAAACATGTTTTCCCTTTCTTGTTAAGAGCATGCTTTCTCTGAAATTCATTGGGAAAAGATGAGGGGTTCTGTTCGGTCCATTCCGCATGTTTTTCAGCTTACCTTGATCTATCCACCATTCGTATTCTACTGATCATCTCTTAACCTCCTGGAGAATCCCCGCAAAATAAAAATTTTCTATTACTTACTGGTGAATACCCTCTACTTTGTAGGATTGCTGTGAGGATTAAAAGAGACAGAAAAGGAGATCCAGAACCCAAGACTGAGCACAGGGCTATTACCAATAATCTGCTTCTTTACCTCACCCGCCCCCCCTGCAAATCTGCTTCTCTGTGCAAGAAGAATTCTTTCTAATTAATGTTGTGAAAATCTCCACACATCATTCAGTATATAGCACCCTTTATCAAATAGGTTGGTTTTGCTCAAGATTTTTAACCTTCCCCAGCAGACATTTCCTCGAATCTGAGGTACTTATAAAGTAAAGGGGCTCCCACAAGACAGAACTCAATAGTGTTTGGCATTGGAAGTGTCCAGATGGCTAATGATGAGGAGGATGGCATGATGTAGGGGAAAGCGGGGAGGAATATACTCAATAATTGGAATAAGCCTAAGAAGTCCAAACCCCACGTGGGTGTGCACATTCCCAATCCAGTTTCCTGCGAGGCCTCTGCATCTCGGTAATTTGTAGCATGCTTATTTATTTGTGTTCAATTGCCCAGTAGGTAATTCAAGGATTACATGTAAGATTTTAAGCACTATTTTAACTGCACCCCACAAAATTTTACATGTTGAGTTTTTATTTTTACTCAGTTCAAAATAATTTCTAGTTTTACTTATGATTTCTTCTTTGATCCTTAGTTTATTTAGAAGTGTTGCTTAATTTCCAAATATTTGAACATCTTCCAGATTGTTTCTATTATTAAATTCTAGTTTAATTCCATTGTGGTTTGAAAACATACTTTGTGTAATTTCATTATTTTTAAATGTTAGGCTTGATTTATGGCCCAGATTATGATCTATCTTGGTAAATGTTCCATGTCATCTTTTACAAATTGTGTATTCCACAGTCTTTTAGATATAAATTAGATCTACTTGGTTAATGGTGTTATTTAACTCTTCTGTATCTTACTGACTACTGGTTCTATCAATTACTGATGGAGGAGTACTAAAATATACAATAGTAATTGTAGATTTGTATATTTTTTCTTTCAGTTCTATCAGTATTTTGTTCACATTTTTCAAAGCTGTTATATTATCTGTTTTATTTAGGATTTTTATGTGTTCTTGGAGAATTGAGCCCTTTATCATTAGGAGATATTCCTCACCATTAGTTGCTATATTCCATGTTTTGGGGTCTACTTGATATTAATATAAACAATCCCAGCTCATTTTTGATAACTGCTTTCATGTTATATGTTTCTACATTCTTTAAATTTTAGCCTTTCAGTATCTTTATAATTAAAGTGTGTCTTTGCAGACAGCCTATATTTGAGTATTACTTTTTGGTCCAATTTTACAATGTCTAATGTTAATTTGACTGTTTAGGCAATTTACATTTAATGGGACTGACAATACAATTGGATTTAAAATATACTACATAACTACAACTATTCCTTTTCTATTAGTCTTATTTGTTCTCTGTTCCTTTATTTCATCTTTTCCTACCTTCTATGGATTGACTTATTTTTTAAAGATTGGCATCTGAGCTAACATCTGTTGCCAATCTTCTTTTTTTCTTTTTTCCTTCTTCTCCCCAAAGCCCCCCAGTACATAGTTGTATATTCTAGCTGTGAGTGCCTCTGGCTGTGTTATGTGGGATGCCGCCTCACTCAGCATGGCCTGATGAATGCTGCCCTGTCTGTGCCCAAGCAAAACCCTGGGCCACTGAAGCAGAGAGCGCGAACTTAACCACTCGCCCACAGGCCTGGCCCCTAGATTAACTTTTTATAATTTCTTTTTCTGTATTTTCAGTTTTGGATAAACCTCTATGTTTTAGTATTTTGGTGGTTGTTTTAGAGTTTACGACAAACTTCATTCAATCATCACAGAGTGCGTTCCAATAATAGTATATACTGAGTGTTGAATTCTGTCGTGTTTCTTTGAAGAGTTTGTATTTTATTTCTGAAATTCATTTAAGTTACTTGCAAATTAATTTTATCCCTTCAAAATTTGTTTTGAAGTTGTTTTAAAGGTATATCTGAAATAACCTTACTTCAAAGTCATTTTTAAATACTATATCTTTTATGATACCTTTTCTAATTTCCTGCTACTTGGTATAATCTCTCTTCCTTTGAGTATCTAATGCATTTCACATTCAGAAAGTTTAAAAGCTGAAATAAATTACATTGATAATCATATGCAGACAATAAAAAAGCTGAGAAAGATGAGTTGAAGTAGTGAAGATGGAATCAAAATTTATTCTAGTTCCCAGTGCAAAACTCTATCTATTTAATTGACGATTTTCTTTGGATTTTTTTAACCTATCATTTATTTTAGTTATTTGCTAAATAACTAGCAAATTATTCTTAATAATTTCTTATTGTTTTTCTTAATATTTCCTCTTCTCTATATATCACCCTCCCCAATTATATGCACAATCAATGATTTGTAAGGGCATGGAGTTTAGAGATAACCATAAATTTTTTGTTGTTATCAACTATATCATGGGAACCTGGTCCCATTCTTTCAGAGGGAATCAACACATGTTAGTCGAGCTGAACAATTAAATTAAGAAGATCGAGAAGCTTTAGTAATTATTTAGCTAAAAATTTATTGTCAAAGCTATATGAATTTTATCTCCATTTCCTATTGAATTGAAAAATATATAATTATTATGCATTCATGTGCTTGTACACATACTCAAACACACACCTTTTTATTATAAACAAAACAAAAACTTGCTTCTAGCTTTCTGCCGCAACATGTTCGGTTAAGATGTTTTCTTGCCATGGTAAATTATATCTGTTTTAGGACTGTAACTCTTCAATATCCTTGACTTTGCATCCTGCATATAATTGACCTGACTTTCCTAATTTATTTGCCATTCAGTTTTATTTTTCTAACTGATTTTTTTTAATCTCTTGATATTTTCAATTAAATTCCTGAAGTGAGGGATGGAAGATGAAATTAGAGCAATCAGCTGGTCTCTCAAGATTACAAGAGCCCTTTGCAGTAAAGTGCATATTGCTTCTTTCAGGATTATATTCAATGAGTCAGGGAACGTTTCTCTCCTTAGGGAACGGGCTTTGTCTCTGATTTAAGTGGTTATTAGAGGATCAGGTAAGCATCACTTCACATCTACAGTTCTGTTTTCATTTTGTTTCATAGATAACTTGGTTCATTTTGACACACAATTACCTAACTGAACCCAAACCTGAATGTCACCAGCAGGGCTTGACCTCACAAATATCCATTGGGTAAGAAAAATCTGCAGTTCTGTGTTTCATCACAATAGAACATTTAAGAGAATTCATGCCATATTTCATATGTATATCCCAATGGAATTCCTTTTCCCTCCAGATCCACCATCTTATTTACACTGACAGCTGGAGTAACACTTTTCTTCATTCTTAGCGTGCCCTCTTCTCCAAAGCACGCCACTTTTTACTGTACAACCTGTTTCTTGAACTGAATTGGGTTAGAATAAGTCTGTGGGAAATGAGGCTGTGAACTGAAAGAGGGAAAGATTAGTACCAAGATCCTTCTAAATTTATGTGTTTCCCCTTAAGGAGTGTATCCCATTGATATGAAATAGAAAAGTTTCTATTTTCTACACTTGGTTGTCAGCATCCAGGCAGAGTGTTTGAAAAGCATTTTTGGACTGACAGGAAGATTGATACCAAAATGCTTCAAATTTATGTGGGCTCCCAAACCACAGAAACGAGCAGGGTGGAACATAAGGGAAGTTGAAATCAATTGAAGGAAGTAGGTTAATACCACAGTACTCCTGTGCATTGCCTCCTTTCCTTTGAACCTGCTCCTGTCTATTCCCCCTGCGCTTCTAATGCAACCGAAACACAGGTGGTTCATGCTCTGCATAAATGGGGGAAAACCATTTTCAGCTTCTTGAAAGAGGGTTAATGTCATCATCCACAAACTGAGGACACAGACTACAGATGTAAAAGAGGGAACAAAGTCAGCAGATTCAAAGGTAGGAAAATGGGAATTTAAAAAGACATACAAAATTCTTGGGTTAAGGGACATCAATCTGTAACACCACATGGTCATGGTCAACCTTTTTCTTCCTTTTTAAAATTATATTACCATTTCTGTATATGTTGAGATTTTGTGGGCTCGTCTGAAATTATAACCAATGAATAACACTTGAATCTGTAATAAAATGTCTACCTAAGATGAAAAAGAGTCAGCATCTGGAAAAAATTGTCTTGATGTCCTTCACTCTTCTACTGAGGATGCTGCCTCAAGGCCCCATTATCTCAGAAATATTTCCATCTTGTTATAGAAGCAGACGGGCTGTTTTCCATTCTCAGGAAATAAACCTGCAATTGTTTATGTGTTCTATGTGACTCAATTCTTTTTGCAACAGTTGGTTGGCTAGGAGTGAACTCAGGCCATGACAGCAGCATTTTTGTTCTCAGTGTTGAGAATTGAGCACAGGATATTCTAGCTTAAGAGACTATACCACATTGATGTAAATTTGGGGCTCTGGATGGGTCATCTTCTGAATACTGTGTGGTCTGAGAAGTCAAGAAAATATGTCTGAAGAGAGAAAGATAAATTAGGTCATCATGGAGAAGTCACTGAGTTTCTGATGACTTTTTATTTTCTCTTTCTGTTCCCCGAAAATTGTCCATATTACTCCTTGTTTATAGTTAAAATGAGATATTCTTAAAGGTTTTTAATAATCAATTGCTAATGCACATCTTAAAATTATCTTTTTTTGTTTATTTTAGGCCAGTTTCTTTTTCATATCATACCATAAAGCATCATATAAAAGGATTCATCTGGCCCAGCCATTACTACTTGCTCATTAATGGTAGAAAAGAAGTGCCCGAAAAGTAAACCATTGTGCTTTTGCAGTTACTTGTTTTCCAGGCAGTTTTGCATCTGGCCCAAGAGAGAGGCTAGAGCGATGTATTGGTTATACATTACCAAGGCTGGAATCAGGATTCCTGGGTTAAGAGGTAATTTCCACCATTCAACGGCTGTGTGTAGCATTGGAAAGCTACTTAATTTCTGTATATTTGAGAATAAAAGGGGAAAATAACCATACCTAACCCCTAAAGTTTTTAAGAGGATTAAATGAGTAAATAGTTAATACATATAAAATATGCAGAAATGATAGCTATTATTATTTTTATCTGATTAAATCCAAGAGAAAGTCGTAGGTGGTAGAGAAGAGAGATCATATCAGGCCCTTCTTTCTGAGGAGGAAATATAGTTCCAGCTATATTAAGGATCTCGTTAATGGCATCAAAAGGGCTAGTTTCCAATACTCTTAAGTCTCCTACTGGTTATAAATCATCTATTAATGGAGTTAGGTTTTTAATTTTACAATTCTACTTTATGGTCATAAGAAAATATTTTCTTGATTTTGTTGACTTTAGATGCTTCAAGTATTCTCGAGGCCTGTAATATAGTCTACTCTAATGGCCAATGCAGGTGATAATAGTAATTAATCCTAAAACATTGACTTGTTTCCACTGAAAGTGGCTTCAGGTAGTGGTGAATAAAAAAGCTAAATTTTCTGGGAAAGATACAAAGAAAATCACTTCATTGACAGTGCAACTATCCATATATAAAACTGAGATTAAAAGTTAGATATGTTATCTCTTGTCACTGTTGGCAGACCCAATTCCTCACCTCTTCACCTCTCGAGCTGCAACATGACACCGATGATAAACAGTTTCCTCCTTTCTGAAGGCTTTCTATTGGGATGGCATGCCCGGCTCAGTCCTTTCAGAAAGTTAATACTTTATTGGAAGTTGGGCTTCTACATGCTCTCTGAGTGTCACTGTTGTCCATAGCACTTTCAGGCGCCCCTTTTCAGGTCATCATCAGCTGGCTAGCTGTTTAGTTTTCTGCTGTCATTCTCTCACATTGCCCAGTTAAGCAAAACTGAGTGCTCCCTTTTTCTTAAAATGATATCTTCAATGTGAACAACCTCATTCATGAGAAACGTCTTGTCATTTTATATTACATCCTGAGAGAAGTAGAGCTGTTGAAAATTTCTACAAATATCCACTCAGATATCTTTAATGTGTTCAAAAAGATGTGCAATAGATCCCAGTTCTTTTGAAGCTTTTAGACTGCTCTCATCATTGGTGTTGTAAACTTTGCATTCAATAATTATTCTATACATTTTGGGTGGTTAAGTGACCAGTTAGCTTTGAAGAAAGAAGAAAGCAAGAAAGCCTCTCCCATACAAGACAGCACAATCTGAAGTGACCAAAATATATGTTGTTCTCAGTTGTGTCTTTTCACTAGCTTCTTTTGCTGAACGCTGTTTTTCTCTACTGGTGTTCCTATTGGTGAGACTATCAGTATTTTAAGTTCATTAATTATGACTTTGGTAGAAATGCTTTTTGAATTGCCAAGGGGGAGTACATGAGGGAACGTTTTCACGATTTGACACTTTTCAGTTCTCCCATTAGAGCTCTATTTGTAGGATCTGCACTTGTGTCGCTTTTCAGAATCAAAGAGAGAAATTTATAGAGCTCTATAATCAGTATCAATTTACGCTAGCTACTAATATAATGCAGACTTTATTTCTAAGTTCTGATGAATGGACTACTGCTTCATTCTTGAGCTATTTTTCATTGTGGCTGAAATTTTCTTATAGCTGATCTTTGGCCTGGATACCTGTAGTGTATGTACATTCAGATAATCTCTAAACACCATTGCCCACCCCATGATTGAGATCCTCTCTTAATTATGCCAATCTCTGTCTCCAGGACTGAAGTCAACCCCAAATATGTTTTGATGTCTTCAATATATGTACATGTTCAGGTACCAAGTGGTTGGAAATTTTGCTCCCATACTCACAATTGCATGATTGGCATTCTCCTCATGTTTCATGCTGCTGGAGCCAATGAAGCAATGCAAATTGAGCTTAATCTATGACAAATATCAAAAATTTTCTTTTTGCAAAGATGTTGCAGTAAAACGAAAAATATAAATTAATAGGCACATTATAACATAATATAGAAAATAATTCAGTAAGACCTCCAAAAGCATTATTGGAAAACTTAGAAGGAAACAAGAGGACAAAAAGACACTAAAGTATTTGGCTTCTAGAGGCTTCAAAATAGACCATGCCATTGCATCTAAGTCATCTTTTTGATAGACTGACTTAGAAAGAAGAAAATTCTAGGTAAAAAAAAAGAGACTTTATGAAAACATTGATAAAAGAAAGGGCAAACAAGTTTCATAATAGTAAATATAGCAGAGATTTTTTAAATGTATATAGCATATAGAGATTTCATTTTAAATTAAGACCTGAAATGTAAGTTGGCAGCTGATTTGTGGGTAATTTTGCATGTCTAATTTTAATTGGAAATCATAGGTGAGTTGCTTTCTTCTTTTCCTCATTCATAATTGCAGTCTAACATAAGAGACTTCTCACAAATGTAGATAAAAATAGATGGACTGCTTGAGGCAGGAGTGTGAGTCTATTTGCATCCCCTCATTTCTACAAATGATGTCCTATGAGACCCGTGACTGGAAGCCATGTGGCTTCACAGAGAGGTGTTTGAACACCACAGCGTTAGTATTTGAAGGACTTCAAGTGATTCTGAGTGAAGCAGGGCTATTTTTTTTTTTGGAAAAATTTCCACAGGAGAAATGTGAAGGATAAAATGGAGCAGTAGCTTCATGCAAGATCAAAGACAGTCCTGCCTCCGGAATATGGCCCAATATTTCTTTTGCATGTCTGTCTTTATAGCAAGGGAGAGAGGTCTATATACATTTCAGAAATGTATAACAATTTTAATCATAGCTTTTCACAAAGAATATTTACTGGAGATCTTAAAACTTATTTGAACACTTGAGCCTAGACTCTTCATAGCACAAAAGTGTACCTGTTATTCAGTGCAGCTTCATTCAATTTAAAATGGATGAAATAGAATGCTAGCAGATCTGATGTAACTGGCTGATGCACTAGGCAATAGCTTTCTAATCACCATAAACGTCTTTGCAATATCATTATTCCATTTGTACTACTGCTGCTGAGACTGGCTAGGCAGCTGGTCAAAGGAGCGGATGGAATTAATAGACAGAACACAATGTATATATTCAGTGGGACAGGGGACCATCAGCCTCAAGGACTGAGGTAAGGTCCCTCTTGATCACCACGTATTTATTTGCAGGCAAAGAATCAGAAGCATGTACAATCACAGGAACTCATGCCTGCAGGAACATGCAAGCCAAAGCCCAAATGTTCTATTCTTCATCCCTCCGATGCACACCAGCCTATCTGAGGTCATTCCCTTGGGGAGTATCTTAAGAACAATCAACAAGGTATGCAGGCGGCATTCCGTTCCTGCAAGGGTCCGGCATTCCTAAGCCCCTTGCCTTCATGCTCAATAACATACTCCCCTCCAGCCTTGGATTCCAAAGCACAAGCAATCTGGTATAATAATTATGAGAGTCAGCAGATCACATATCTCCCAGCCACCCATTTGGAATTAATTTTTCCTAGGCTTAAAGCCTAGCAAGAATGCTGCTATGATCTCCTGCAGCATACTATCAGAACCAAAATTTCTGATTTCATCAGTTTTCTTGAGTGAAAAATAATGCCCCCACACATGAACATAGGTTAGAATACATCTTCAATTCAAATAAATAAATAGGGTAATACATGTAAGCCTTGACTTAAATATATGAAGGTAGTTTGAGAAGAGACAGTGTGAGGAAAAGCATAAGAAGGAAAAGTTGAGGTCACTTAGTTGTAGAAACAAATTTGGAGGGATGTCTCAACAGAAACTGCATGCAGATGAGGAAGAAATTGCAGGGTTTGTGCTAAGAACAATGCAGTCAGAAAAGGATGGCTCTGTGTTTGTCTCATTCACAAAGGAAGAGGCATAACAAATACTTCCAATTGTTATCAGAGGACCACCCTTTGATGGGATGAAAGAGTCCTTCATACCAGTTACATTATATACCTTCATAGAGAGAGAGAGAGAGAGAGAGAGAGAAATTTACATAGCTAGATAGACAATTAATTCATAATTCTCCAAAGTTTGCTGTGTTCCACTGTGAATTTTACTTTGTGTTAACTTGTTGTTACTTAATTGCATAAAACTTTAACTTGCTGGGACGCATTATCCAAGAACCCATGTAACTTCAGTATTATAATGTCGCTAGCTTTTGATAGAGCAATCTGGTATGAGCTAATTTGCTTTACAGAAACACAAACCATAAAATCAGATAGGAGATGTAATGCTATATAAATTTCTTTCCTGATTTTGGGGAACATATTGGCCAAATGCTACACCAACGTTTTTGATGCCAATTAAATTCAATTGATAAGTGGGAGCTTTGCATGCACATGAACTTTCCATTTCTCCAGTATTTTCAGAAACCACTTTCTATCTCATGTAACCTCAAGTCACTTAATTTCTGTCAAACTCAAGTTTTTTATGCTAAGATGTGGGAAATAAGAGAGTTAATACCAATAATAGGAAATAGAAACAAAAGTATATTCTAAACATTTTACATCTATTTCTTTAATTTTTAAACCTCACAATTCCTTGAGGAAGGTGTAATGGTTCATCTTACAGTGTAGACACCAGGGATGCAGAGGGTGAGATTCCTCAGTTCCACCTCACCAGCTAGTTTGGGATTGTGTTTATCAGAATCCGAGTTAACTGCTGAGCATTATACAAAAGTTATATACTGAGGAACTGTGTGACCTAGGGCAAGTTATTTAATCTTTATGGACCTCGATATCCTAATCTGTAAAATGAGAATGAAAATCTAATCTACTTCATTCAGTGGTTGTGAAAATTAAGTAAGACAACGCATAAGAAGCAGTTAGTGCAAGGAATATAACGAGTCTTTGATAAGCATTAGCTTGCTGATCTATTCTATTTAGGTTTCAATTGCAATATGAGATCATGGGACATTCTTTGAAATATTGTAATGGCTATATAAGATTACGGTAATGACATGCAAAACAAAGCAATATCACCAAACAAATGTTTCTGATATCTAATTGAATCCTTAGGTGAATATGTGCTTTTTCCACTTTCGCTCCTACTACACAGAAAAATATGACTCAGGTGGAAATTATGTAGCAAATAAATACTTTTTTAAAAACAAAAACCGCTTTTAAACACACAATGGTCATGTAATGCAAAAAGGAATTATTATCCTGTCTTCTGCAGCTTTTTACTTAGCATCTCACTTTTCCCTGTCATGACCGTTTCTGGAAGTAAAGATGAAAACATTGTTTCTAAGCTCTCGGGCTTCTAGAGACATCATAGGAGAAGTAAATGGTTTAGGTTCCAACAATTCATTTACAGTTTGGCTGGGTTACCCTAGAGATTATCCCAAGAGACTTCTAGTCTTCGATGTTGGAAGCCTGTCAGAGTAATTAAGATACCTTTCCAGAAAAGAGTAAGTGATGCCTGGTAATTTGAAAGGTAGAGGGAAGTGAACGAACCCTGGAGGAAGATGACTTCCCAAACCACAGAGTGAAGAGGGCGTAGCTTGAGTACCTATTGATACATGAGTATTAAATGCTAGAGATTTAGAAGCATAAGCAAAAATCATTTAGGGAGCAAAGTTACCAATGAAGTTGGCTCCTTTTAGATGGGCATTTTAATGTCTTGTTGCTGCCGTAACAAATCAGCACAAATTTAGTGGCTTAAAACAACACAAATTTATTATCTGACGGTTCTGGAGGTCAGAAGTATGACATGGGTCTCATCGGGCTAAAATCAAGATGTGAGTAAGACTATGTTTCTTTTACAGATTTTAGGGAAGAATCTGTTCCCTTGCCTTGTCCGGATTCTAGAGGCTGCCTGCATTGCTCAGCCAGTGGCCTCTTTCTCCATTTTCAAGGCCAGCAGCATAGGATCTTCAAATCTCTCTCCCTGTCTCTCTCTCTCTGATTCTGACCCTAAATTTTCTGCCTCCCTATTCCAAATTTAAAGGTCTTTTATGATTGATTGCATTGAGCCCCTCTGGACAATCCAGGATAACCTACTTTAAGATCAGTTGATTAGAAACTTTAATTCTATGCGCAAACTTAACTCCCCCTTGAAATGTAACAGAACATATTCACAGGTCCCATGGAGTAGGACATGGATACCTTAGGACAGGCACACTATTTTGTCTACCACAAAGGGCAATCTGCTTTACATATAGTGGAATAATTTATACCTGCTTATAAAAATTAGATTTGTGACCTAAGCTTTGCCTTCAACCACTCCTTCATTTATAGTGCCAAGGAGAGTTCCCAAGTGTATTTTATGGAATACCTAATTTTTCAAGGAATTAAAGATTTTTTGATACTGAAGTTTTGAGAATAAAGTACACTGGCATCTTCTATCAAAACTAGCTTCCTTAGAACTATAATGCAATGGAAAATTGACTGGATATCTCCTTTTTACAAAGGAAATTAAGATTAAGAAAGATGAGACACTTTTCTGAGATTGAGTAGTAAATTGCAGAAATAGCATTCATTCACAATCTGTTTCTAGCAAAGCCCATATATTTAAACATTATACTGGTATTTTCCCCAAATAACCTTATTATAAGTGACATAACAACACTATTTTAAAAAATAGGCTCCATCCCTTAGAGAGAGACCTCAGGTTAGGATCTAGGAATCTGTACCTTAATCATCACCTCTGGTACACAGTAGGCACAGGCAGCTTGAGATGCTTTGTATTATGAAGTACAGTCTCCCTGATTCCTGGAAAGTTCAATACTGCAGAAATATATCTCTGTGTAATTGTATTTAGAAGAGGAGCTTTTATAAAATTAAGAGATCTGAAACTTCCAGCTGTAGTCGTCATTTCCAATCTTTCTAAAGTCTCAAATTCCAATTGGAAACCCCTATAAATTAAAGGAAGTGGCCCATTCCACAGAGAGGGTTTGGTACTTTATAAAGGTAGCTATCCCTACTATGGCAGTGGAATGTTACCCGTAAAACACATTTGGTTTTTGATACAGGGGGTCTCCAACTAGCCACAGCAAAGTTGCATGAGGCCCATTTTTCAGCCTCTCTGATAGCCCTATTCCTGAGAGGCTGCCAGCAGGCTGTCAACTTCACTATTTCCCCACTGTTATAGGCAATGTTGCATTGCCCACTAAGGAAAACAATCCCCAAACTACTAAAATTAATGTTCTCTTTACACTGCTGTCACAAATGAATGGATTTTCAAATAGAAATTATACAAGGAAAATTGCTTTCAGAACAAGACCACATTCTGCAAGAGAAATGTCATGCCACTGTTTATTTGTCTGACCAATGCATAGGCTTCTAGGAAATAGAGTTTATTATAGAGAAGTATGATGGGCCTTTGACAGACATTATGGCAAGAACACTGTTAGAAAAATGTTGCTTGGTCAACACGAAGCAATTACTTGTCAGGGATACTACTGTAGATGGAATGACATTCCTCTGTTAGCCTCAATTTTATGACTACATTTTGCAGCATTTTAGTCTTTATTACCAACAGTAAAATGTAAGTAAGTCTTTTAAATTATATTAATTATGCATATCAGAATCCATAGGTATACACTAATATACACTCCTCAATAACGTCAGCAGTATATTTGTCTCCTCATGTAAAAATGTTTTCTTGAATAAGAATATTAAAATAAATTTTATAGGATGACAATTATTGCAGTGTTCTTACATAAGGGAGAATATTCTACCTCACATATATATTTTTTTCAGTGACTAACTAGATACACTTGTTTTTGGCTTATCTTCAAGTTTGATAGATTGGATGGTAAATTTTGTCAAAAAGTTATCAGATATGGAGAGCAGAGGTCAGAAAAAAAGGGTGGAGCAGAAATTGTGAAAACACCATGTTTACACTGTTGAAGGAGTCCACTTTCAGTTCTATTTATAATTATTGGTCCATTTGCTAAGCTAGAATCTTTGGGATGATTTTTCATTTGCTTCTCTCATATATCCCATACATCTAATCCCATTCTAACATTTATTAAACATCCAGTATATGCCAATCACTGAATTCTTTAAATGTTTTGTTCTACTTTATCTTCACAAGAAACTGATGAAGTAATACCGTAGACTGAATGTTTGTGTACCCACAAAATTCATATATTAAAACCCAGTCCCTAGTTTGTTTGCATTTGGAAGTGGGGCATTTGAGAAGTGATTAGGTCACAAAGGCAGAGCCCTCATGAATGAGATTAGTGTCCATATGAAAGAGATCCCAGAGAGTTCTCTTGCTCCCTATGCCATGTGAGAATATAGCAAGAATGTAATGACCGTCAATGAACCAGGAAGCAGGCTCTCACTAGACGTGAAAAAATCTTCCTATACCTTGATCTTGGACTTTCAGCCTCCAGAACTGTGAGAAATAAATTCCTGTTGTTTCTAAGCCACCTAGTTTATGGTATTTTGTTGTAACAGCCCAACTGATTAATACACGTAAATTCATATTATCTATTTTGCCCATAAAGAAAGTGAGATGTTGAATAATCAAATAGCTTGTTTAAGGTCTCACAGTTTATAAATGGCAAGACAGCCCTCATTTACACTCCTTTGCTTTACTACCTCTAATTAATGATCAGTTCTGGTGAAATCAATTTCCTTTGCATTTCTTGAATCCACTTCTCTACAATAACAAAGCTGGTTTAGTTTACTCTCATCTTGCATCCAAATATCGACAACAATCTCTTATATAGTATGCCCGAATCAATCTTGCCCTTTTTTCTATCCATTCATGCATTCACTATATAACTAGATTATCTTTTCTAGTAAGACAAAAAAGTAAGAAAAAAAAAAAACTAAGCTATTGCCCCTAAGCCACTCTGCCTAGAGCCTTGAATGACTTTCCATCATCCTCAGGATGACCTCTATACTGAGATGAGTTTCTTAGTTTACCTTTCCTTTTAAACATTGGGGTGAGTGGTGTATAGTAACTTATGAGTTACTATTACTAATCAGCCTCTGTTTGACCACTAACTCTCCCACCAATCCTACCTTTAAATCAGCCAAACCCTTACTTCTTGAGTAATGTGTTCTCCCGATGCAAAGTCTAAAATGAAGCTTCATGAGATTTCATGTGCAAGTGGCTTATTAAGGAAATGCTTTCAGCAGATACCAGCAAAAGGTGGACAAAGTAAAATATGGAAGGAGAATAAGTCAGGCAAGAGTGCAAATTCATCCCAAGTCCCATGGAGGGAAGGTTTATCCTGATGTTTCAAGGGAACTCTCAAGAGCAAATTATGCCCCAGATTTGTTGCAACCTAGGGCAGGACTACCGGGTTCTGATGCTCCAGCATCTCAATCGTAGGCTAAAAGCCTTTGGAGAAAGAAGGGAACATAAACTCCCAGACATATCTCTTAAGCAGATCCAGGAGCTATAGGGCAGCTCTCCAAGTAGACTTGAATTATGGGCTTTGGAGGCAAAACTTTCAGAAATTAAGGAAGAGGGACGTATTACCATTAAAAGTGATGCAGGGGATTTGGGAAGAACAACCACAGTGGATAGATTAGCTAGTTCCCATGAAAGAATTATATCAAACTCCTTGACAAAGGCAAAACATTTGTCTGAAAAAAATCTACATTTGTTTCATGTTGATGCTGCTTCCAATATTTGCACCTTACTCTATTTCTGCAGATCCTTTAGTTTTCTATTATTGTATTTATTTTTTTATTGATTTTGAAGAGTTATTTATATATTATGACTAAGTAAATATAACTTACTTTGTAAGCTTCTTGTGACGTCTCTTGTTAAAATTAGTTTTTATTTTTCAAAATGTCCATTGTGAGAAATCTTAAAAAAAACGTAATAAGGAATTTAAAAATCATATGGAGAGAAAAATAACAAAAAAATACATGCCATTATGTAAGGATCATCACTGTAAATATTTTAGGTTATGCATTTATATGTATGTGTGTATACATATAAACACAAAACTGAGCCAATAATCTTCATAGTATTTTCATGGTTTTTTTAAGTTGTAAATTTCTGGTATAAAATACCCTATATAATTTAATATGCTACTACAATAATTTATTCAGCAACTACATAGTATTTATCACTTAGGTGTCCCAAAATATAATTAAGCAACACCTTAAGGTATCCATTTAGCTTAGCAGTTAAGATTGTTGATTTTGAATAAGACAGAGATTAAACCCAACAGCAGCTTGGCCAAATCACGTAATCATTCAGTTCTCCATTGGCAAAAGTCATTCGCATTGTGAATATGTGCATATTAGAAAGAAATGACAGACCCTCAGGCAAAGTTGTGTTGAATGTGACTCAGACTTAGAGCTGTCCTGCTGAAGACAGAGAGACATAAAGAGAGCTATTTACCATAACTAGAAAATAAGCCATTGGAAAATAAATTATTCTCATTAACATTTGACTATTAGTATAGTGGTAGAAGAAACAAAGGATAATAAGGTAGTAATTAGGAGTGAGTTGCAACAAACACCAACCTAGAACAATCTTGATATCCTTTCACATTGTTATCCTCTTACAATACCTTTTAATAAGGTGGATTTATAAGTAAAAGTGTATACTCAGTCTGAAGGCCTTTGATGGAGATTGTCAAATTTTTTCCAGACAAGTTGCACTAAATTTATATTCCCCTTCAGCAACCCGCAAGAGAACTTTATTCCCCGTTCCACATTGACAATATTGGGTATTTTCCTTTATCAAAAACATGTAGTTTGAAAGAAGTTTGGTATATCAATGGTATTTTATTTTGGACTATTTTTACTTTTTGTTTTTATGGATTTGCCATTTAAAATTCTTTTGTGAATTCTAGTATATATTATTTTTATGATTATATTTTTTCTTAAAGTTTTCTAGTAGTATTTATATAGAAATTGCATCACCTTTTTTCCTCTCATATAACTTGAAAGTTCTTTTTCCAATTGGTTTGTCTTTTAATTTGAGAGATTTTAATCTATAGCTATTATTCATGTTTAGAAAACCTAAAATATCAATTTTTTCTTCATACTTTTTTCTTTTGTTCTTATAATTGAAAATGTCTATATCTGATAGCAGAATTCTATTATATTGTTTTCTTATATTTTGATTTAAAAACAGCTAGTATGATTTCTGATCTACAGAATTTATTAAGTGCATAAATATATGTGGACATATCATGGGGGTCATTGCAGGTTTGCTTTAAAAGTCATGTCTCACATTTTACTTGAAAAATTCATTTACTATACTCTTTTGTCAACTAGCTTCTGACTTGAATAGGTGAACTGAGCCACTGGTAAGATGTGAATATGTTTGTTACAACTTCTCTGCTATTTTCTGTGTCTCTGCCTCTTTATTAAAGAGAAAAGTTGTAATCTTGGTTTATGTAGACATTTTCTTTCTACTCTGTATGTAACAGTGTAGTTTGAGCTTTCTCAAAGTCTATGAGATTTGGAGGACATCATGCTCTGGGTTCCAGCAAAGATGCAATGTTTTCACTCTTTATAATTTTATTCCTTTGGTTATTGTGGTTAATTTTAGGGTACCATCTTTAACAGAAGTTCTTATATAGGATTTTAATATTATATTTGAGACAGAAGATGGAAACCTACTCACAGCTTTTACAGAGAGAAACTCATTTCTTTTCAATCTACATTGCTAACAGTTATACTTTACCTCTACTCAACAATAGTTAAAGTGACATCATCTGATTGATAGGAAGCAATCTAGAACATATTTTAACCAGTTATCTGTGAGTTAATTTCACATTTCCAGTCCTTAAACTTAATTTTGTGAGTGATATTTTTTCCCCATCTAAAAATACAACTATTCATTTAGCCATCTCCTAATTGTTCTCAGCACACATTAAAAGCAAAGATTAGGCAAGAATTGAAAGAAAAAATAAATAAATAGAAAATTCTGAGGAGGTCCAATGCCTACACTATCAATTTAAATTATATGCCAAGGGGTAAATTACAGTTGCAGCATTCCCTGAAGTAGATCACATCATTTTTTTACTTCAACAAAAACATTAGAGAAAAACAATTCAAGAAGACTATTTCTACACAAAAATGTGAGGTGCTCAGGTCAAGCAGGGCTGACAGAGGGTGACAAATAGCAACTTAAGTTGCATTATTTAGTATACCTCATACCTTTTCCTCCCTATATGCTTGAAAGCAAACTCAGATATTTCAAATTTTGACTTAATTTTACATATACACCACATGTTAGCCATAAAAAAATAAATATTATATCTAGAGGCTGATTGTTTCTAACAAATCCTTGAATTCTTCAACAAATTAAATGGATTACTAATTAATTTAACTATTTATTATCTCTTAGAGGGGCCAGTCCATGTAGTATGATACTATTACTATTCTCAGGAGCTCAAAATATAGTAAGGAAGGCAGTGTAGAAAATAAGCAGTCAAAAAAACAAAACAAAACTAAGGGGATCAGCCCTGGTGGCCTAGTGGTTGAGTTCCACACACTCTGCTTCAGTGGCTGGGTTTGGTTCCTGGGTGTGAACCTACAGTGCTCCATTAGCAGCCATGCTGTGCTGGCAGCCCACATACTAAAACATAGAGGAAGATTGGCATAGATCTTAGCTCAGGGTGAATCTTCCTCAGCCAAAAAAAAATACTAAAACTTCAGATAAAGATAATGACAGGCAAAGCATATAGTGTTTTAATAACTTGTAGGAAAGGCATCTAACATAGCCAGCATCTGTGAAATTAAAGATGATTTTGCAAAGTTGCTAACTTGTGTGAATTAGCATGATAAAAGTAAGCACACAGGTTTGCATGGGGTTGGGAGAAGTCGATATTCAAGGAGGAATGAATACCCTCTGTAATTCCAATAGAGAAATGGATAGTTAATTATAAATGAAGCCTGAAGTCTGAGAATAAAAATAATATAGCTGCAATGCTGGAGCATTAGTTTTGATGATACCATGAAATATCTCATAAAGCATCCTAATTGTTGTGGAAGATCTCACATAGATGAATGACATGAAAACCTTTCCATTTTAGAACAGTCTCATTGAAAAAAATATGTAGATAAGAGAGCAGCGTTATAGGCCAAGAAATTTGCCAACCCAGATGAAATGGACAACTTCCTAGAAATGTGGAACTTACCAAGACTGGATCATGAAGAAATAGAAAACGTGAATACACCAAGAGCAAGTAAGGAGTTTGAGTCAGGAATCAAAAACCTCCCAAAAAATAGAAGCCTAGGATCAGAAGGTTTTACTGGTAAATTCTACCAAACATTTAAAGAATTGAAGCCAATCCTTCTCAAACTCTTCCAAAAAATTGAACAGAAGGAAACACTTCCAAACTCATTTTACAAAGTCAGGCTTATCCTGATACCAAAGCCAGATAAGGAAATTATAAGAAAAGAGATTTATAGGTCAATATCCCTGATGAACATAGATGCAAAAATTCTCAACAAAATATCAGCAAATTGAGTTCAACAATACATTAAAAAGATCAAACTCCGTGATCAAATAGGATTTATTCCAAGGATGCAAAGATGATTCGACATCTGCAAATCATTAAATGTGATACACCACATAAACAAAATGCAGGATAAAAATCATATGGTCATTTCAGTAGATGCAGAAAAAACATTTGATAAAATTCGACATTCTTTCATGATAAAAACTCTCTACAAACTGGGTATAGAAGGAAAGTACCTCAACATAATAAAGGCCATGTATGACAAGCCTACAGCTAACATCATACTCAACAATAAAAAACTGATAGCTTCTCCTCTACGATCAGGAACAGACAGGATGCCCACTCTCACTGCTTTTATTCAACATAATTCTGGAAGTCCTATCCAGAGCAATTACTTAGGAAAAAGAAATAAAAGGTATCAGAATTGGAAAGGAGGAAGTAAAAGTGTCAGCAGATTTGGAGAGAATTAGATAAGCTCAGTAATATTAAAAGTTCAGAATTAATTGGACTTTATTGAGGAAGGAGGAGTAAAAGTAAAAGATAAGGGTGAAATCCTGGATTTTGCCTAGGAAAAGTAGATAGGCAATTCTGTATGCTAGAGAACACAAGAGGAAGAGAAAGTATTGAAGAAAATTATACATAATAAATAAAAATATAGATATAAAGGATTTTTCTGTTTGTGGAATAATCAAGATTAGAAACCTACTGTGCTTAAAGGAATAAAACAGAAATTGAAAAATCTTAATAAGGATCAAAAACCAAAAAATGATTGAGCTCTTCTGAAAAATTACTAGAAAGAATCGTAGAAATAAAACTTGGTTAAAATAATTGTACAAATATCAGAGGATGGATCAGTTGGCAGCAATATCTAGACATACTTAGAAATCTGAAAGGTAGACCCAAATATATTACCCAGAAAGTAGAAGAAAGAGACAAAAAATAGAACTATGGAAAAAATATTATTAAACATGAGACAGAGGAAGAAGATTTAATGTGCATCTAATCAATGTTCCAGAATGAGATAATACAGAGACTACCAAAGAGGTATTAATTCAAGCAATAAGGATCAAGAAATTTCCAGAATTATTGAATCAATCAATCATTAGATTCAAGAAATCCAACAAATACCCAGCAGGATAGTAAAATAAAAAACAAACCAACAGAGCCACACATATCTTAGAGGACTCACAGAAGACCAGGAAAAATACAGAGGAATACAGAAGAGTAATATCCTCAGCACACTGAGGAAAAAGAAATCGTCAACCTAGATTTTCATCAACAGCAAAACTTCATTTTATGGCTGAAGGCAAAAATAAACATTTTCGGAAAACAAAAACAGTTTATGGTACAAAAGGAAAATCTTAAATTATATTCTTTGGGCACGTGAAAAATGAATCCCAATGGGAGGCCTGATATTCACAAAAGCACAGTGAATATAACAATAATAAGTATATCAGTAGAAGTACCCAAGAAATGGTAACATAAAACCATGATAGTGATATCAGATTTTTTGGGAGGGAGAGGCAGAACAAAGAACAAAATACTGGACAACACTTGAATAAAAGTTTTGAAGAGGTGACACAATATTCTAAATCACTTGTAATATCAAAAAGGTAAGTAAAAATGTTGGTAATTTTAAAGTGTTTTAAATTAAATATTCATGTTAAAATAGCTAGAGTTGTCAGGAGAATATTAGGCCAAGGGCATCTAACTTCAAAAACAGTAAAAAGTATAAAAGGAATGAGAAAAAAAGGGTGGAGACCTCTCAATCTATAAATAAATGGTAAGAAAGAAGAGAAAGTGGGCAATGGAAAGTACATAATAAAATAGTATAAATAAAACTGAATATATGAGAAATCACAGTTAATAAAAATGTAATAACCTTTCTGGTTGTATCAGTGAAGTTTCAAACAGAATACAGATGGTATCTCAACTTATGAACATTTTAGTAGAGTTTACTTACAAATGGAGCAGTTACAAAATTTTGCATTGTATAGGGGAAGCATAAATATAGTATAGTACATGGGGTTAGTATCATTGGAATTATTGTTACCTCTAAATCCAAAGGTCCAGGGATGGGAACTGTTAGTGCAAGGAAAGAGCTATGTTGAGGAGGTCTCTTTGAGTGTAGTTCAAGGTGACCTTTCAAGGAGGAAGTCAAGTGAGTAAACATTTTGACCTCCTTCACCCCATCTTCCTCTCATCTACTAGGGCTCCCCATTGACTGGCTCAACTAGAAACCAGTGGTGGAGAGAGCCTGTGGATGGACTCCAGAAAGACCATCCTCCCAAGATGGAGAGCAGTGGAGAAGGATGGATAGTAGATCTGAAAAGGCAAAATAGCTCTCGTCAATTTTTTAAAATAGCTAAAATAATTATTTTTTCTAGAATTATTAGTTACATCTTATTAGAAAACATTGCTTGAATATTTAAATAATTTTATTGCTGTACATTACAACAAAAATATTAAAGCAAGTTTGTGGAATCCATCAAGTAAGATAAAATTGAAATCCATTTTTTCAGAAGATGCAGATATGGTTGAATGTATTTCATGCCAAATACAGCATGAATAAGAACTAAAAGTAGAAATATCTGTTTGACCTTTCAAGAAGTATCAAATAAACACCAATGAAATAGGTTCCATGGATCAGAGCTCCAACAATAAGCAGTTTTAGCTAATTTCTAAAGTCTAGTGAATCCTTTGTAGTCCCATGAGATGATGTCAAGAATGTTACTTCCTCTGCTGTCTTTGATTCCTGCCTTTACTCCTGCTGCTGGATGAACTAACATTGAGAAATGCTTACATGGAGGCTGATATCTATTTAGGGGGAAGTAGGACTGTCCAAAACCATAGGACAACAGTGTTACTGGGGATCAAGGAGAATAAAGGAAAGAAAAAATCCAAACCAGGCAAATCTAAGGGCATGAATGATACCAGAGTATAAAGAAATGGTACCAAGCAGTCTTTCAATAAAGCTGGAATAGCAGAAGATGAACTAAGTCACACTAGGCATCCTTAAAGTAGATGGTGGGTATAAAAAAGACACTTTAGGTTGGAATACTTTGCGTTTCCAACTTAAAGGTGCATTGCTTTTGTCAGGAGAGTATTTCTCCATGAGCAGAGTTTTCTAATGTTAGACCAACAACATTCACTTTCTTCTTCCTTGTCTCATTGACCATTGAACAAGGTTCATTGGGATGACTTGAACTTTTTACACTTGTGCACTGTTGGCTGGCTCCATGCACAGCTTCAGTCTTGAGTTTCATTGGACAGCAAGAGAAACATCTTCTTGGAATTTAACCCTATCAACATTAGAAAAGTCATTGGAAATTTCAACAAAAACCAAATCTAGTATTAAAGGCAACATAATACTAATTCAAGTAGGCTTCATACTCATTTGCAGATGAATGGTAATATCAAACAATGCACATGTGTGCAAGCCACGGCACAGTACGGGACCATAGCCTCATTTTTCCCAAAAGGCACATCAGAGACATTTAAGGCAGCAGTATATTTTTCTTTAATTACTGTTCTGAAAACATTAGGTTCCTGTATTTGTTTGCTATGGCTGCTTTCTGGGGTTTTTAAGCCATGGAAATTCATTTTCTCACAGTTCTGCAGGCTAGAATTCCAAGAATAAAGTGTCAACAAGTTTGGTTTTCTTCTGAGGCCTCTCTGTTAGCTTGCAGATGGCTGTTTTTCTGTGTCCTCAGATGGCCGCTCCTCTGTGCTTGTGCATCCTAGTGTCTCTCTCTCTTATGATAAGGACATGAGTTATATTGGATTAAGGTCCCACCCCATGACCTCATTCAACCTTAATTATCTCTTTGAAAGGTCCTATCTCCAAGCACAGTCACAGTTATGCTTCAACATGAATTTTGGGCGAACATAATCCAGTCTGTAATAGTTGCTAATAACGTTTCATATTTAATCTCTATGACAAAGAACTGACATGAGCTGTTGTATAAAATTTAAAGATATAGAATAAGTCCTTGTAAGTACTGTTGCTCAGGAAATGAATATCTGATTCAGTACAACTGAAGATAACTTGACTGTGTACTAATCAATGACGTTTAGGTCATTTCTCTTCAAAGCTTTAGACTGTGCTGCACAGTCAGGCAAAAGAAACAACTTCCTCTTTACTTTTACACACAGCTGTTGGGGTAATTATCTTCTTGAGGGCAGTTTGTCTCTGCTAGGCAGTCTCAGTGAACTTGGACTCTGTGCTCTCTCTCTGGAAATAAATACCTCTCTAACTGGTTAAGGAGTCAGAGAAAATTGAAAGGAAACACAAACACTTCTATGGAAATAGTTGAATACAGAGTTGAACTAAGTTGGAGAGCTTACTGACAATAGGAAGGTTATAAAAGTGTTGGCTTCTCAACCACTCATCAGAATGGACAAGATGAGTTATGGAGAGTAGCTGCAGCATCTCAAACCAGGCTTTGAATTTTGAAGCTGCACTAAACCAACAGCAGAGGAAATGGAGGCCAGAGGGAAAGATCCCAGCCACAACTAGCCAAGGTCTACAGATGACGAGTCACCATCCAAAGTGAAACCAATGACTTTATTGTGGGTAAGTCAAAAAGTTCTTCAACAATCCATGGGTACTTGTGTCTGTACAATGCTCTCATTTTAATCTGAACCACTACTGTTTCATAAACCCTCATCCATGGGTCCTTCCTGCTACCACTTCTGCTTTTCCAGCAACACCTGATTATTAGCTCAGGAGTGCAAAACTTAGAAATTGCATTCCTCAACTCCTGGAAATCAGCTGGTTTCTACAGCCAGGGGCTCTGCACTGCACCTGGGCAGCCCTCCCTTCAACTGGGCCACCATGTACAAGATCTGCTCCCTACTGCATGTGTCATGTGATCAACCCAAGTCCTGCCTTGATTTTTTTAAGACCTTCAACCTGAATTCTCTATACAGGACATGACTTTGAAAGTTGAAGACATGGAAAGTTGGAAAAACAATGAATGAAAAAATATATAACAGGAAAATACCCAAAGAGAGAGAGTATATCTACAATAATCAGAGAAAATAGACCATATAAATAAATATTTCCTGTGTTTCAAAGACAATGCATTCAGCTGTGTTCTTGATCCACACGCCCGCCTGCCCCTCATTAGACCTCCAGGATACCAGCCTTAGTCCTTTATTACTTCTCATTCCTTTTCATTTATAGTTTCTCCCCCTCGCTCATTCTGAAGCTTAACATTATATTGTTTCCTCTAATTTAAAGAAAAAAATTACATCTTGAAGCAAGTGTGCCTTTCCAGCTGTTGCCCAAGATCACCTTTTCTTGTTTATTTGCTGCTGTATCTTCAGATCTGAGAACAGTACTGGCATTGGAAAATTATTTGCTGAATGTGTGTTATTGATTCTATCTTCAAAGTCAGGCTTCATCAAAGAATACTGTGCTTTTGCTGCCTTCCCTTTGTCTTCTCCCATTCACTCCCACTCAATAATCTGGCTGTCTTCTCTAATCAAAATATTTTCCTCCTCCTTTGTCATCATGGTGAACTGTACCACAGAGAATCCTCAAATTATCCTTTCTTTCCTTCATGACCTTCATTGTCAGTCATCACATATCAAGGGTGACCTATCTCCTTTGCATTTTCTATATATGGCCTTTCATCTCCAAGTTTATAAATTTCATGAACTGATGCTTTCTCATCTGGATTATTGCAAACTCTTTTTACTCATTTTGCATCTTACTAGCCTTATTCTGTTGATCTTACACGTCAGAGTGAACTTGCTAAGATTCAAATCATTCTGAACCAAATTGGTATATGGATCAACATAACTAATTATGAAAACTAAACTCATTAGCATGTTTATAAAGTTGTATATTAGTTAATCATGTCTTGTTTCTCTAAATACATCTCTACATTCTTTCCTCAATTTAATTGATCTGAACCATTCTAATCTTTTTTTGCAATGGTTTCCTGAATGTACAATATTGTTTACTTTGTTCATAATCTTATTTTGTCTAGAATAAATGTCTACTATTTTCACCATAACACTTAAACCTATTTCCAGATTCTGGTGAAGCCTCTACAAAACTTTTCTGTGTATTGTACACCCCAATTCCTACTCATTATCATCCCGATCTAGTCAAAATTGACCATGCTGTAATTGTGATCTTCCTCTCCATGAGAGCAGTTGGATAAAGATTTATTGAATGGACAGCTTACTGAATTTTTTATTATGAAAAAAGTATCTGAAAAGATTTGGAAGTTGAAAATGGACATATAATTAGTTTACTTTGGCTGAAGTCAAGATTCCATGAAAGGGAAAAATAGAAATGGTGAGATGAAACAATGTTGTGGAATAACCAAAAAAAATTGTTAAGACTTTGTAACAACGGGTGTTGAGTCTGATTCATTGAGATTTTAGGTGGAGAGGTAAAGAGAAAAAAAAAAGGAGAATGGTCTGGAAGCATCAGTGAGGACTGGGAAAGGCACTCTGTACCTAGTGGCTCAGGCAGTATGAGAGAAAAAATGATTACCGTTTGAGAGATTTGTGGGGAAAATAGTATCCTCAGGAGAGAAATGTTTCTGAGCAAGAAGAGGCAGGAACATTTAAGGAGTTTTAGCATATAGAGAATGTTGCTGGTGATGTACCATAAGTTCCAGAGTACTCATGGAAGAATTTCAGTGATTAGGAGTAGGATGGGATATGATGACAAAAGAGGGTGGGGCGGTGTAAAGATCTACATTCGTGTCCTGTTCCTTGTGGTGACTGTTATACACAGGGTTAAAGGGCATACTATTGTTAGTCCTAGTTGTCTCAAGGTATTAGAGGTGGTGAGATGGTGAATCATGGCAAAAGGGAGTAGTTAGCATCCTTTTCAAGAGCACACAGAAATCAAATGCTTCCATCCTAGTGTTGGCAACATAGACTAAATCTGGATACAGAAAATCGCTGCTCTCTTTCCGCCTTTGCACGACCTCAAACGTGCCGTGTAACCTATGTAAACATTAACTTACTCAACATTCAAATGACTAGACCAGATGATTATGCAGATATTGTTTTCAAAGAATAATTTTGAAAATCCGATGATCTACAACTTCCGTAAATAGCATCAAATGTCGTTAAAATATTGTAATGATTACACCAATAAAAATTACCTGTATGTATTGGACACTTAATATGCACCACACCCTCACACTAAGCTGTGGAATTTAATTTGGCCATTTTCAATAATAAAAATGATATTTTGACCTCCAACTGGACAGTTTTTATTGACAGTCCCTGGGAAACCACAATCCCTGGCAATAGGTCACTCCATTCCTGGGAATTTATTCTAAGGAGCTAACCCTGAACAGGAAACATTCTTAAAAATGCATAAAGATGTTCACCGCAACGTAAAAAAAATATGTCAGGCAATATGCTTAGTACTTTGCATTGATTACCATCACAACACTTCTATAAAGTAACAACTACTGTGATGATCTCTGTTCTAGAGATGAAAAAATAAAGACGGAAAGAAAGAAAACTTTGTTCAAATTCATTCAGCTATAAGATTTTGAATGCAGAATTCAAATCTAGAGAGTTGACACCCTATCATGATTTCTTAACGCCGTGACTTACTACTTCTATGATAGAAAAAGAATATATCCAAAAAAGCATAGTTAACTGAAATGGGAAGAAATATACAGATTTTGCTTTTTCCTGGTTACAATTTACAAATTCGAATCAAAACTTGGTGGTGTTACATACATTCCTTTCACTTAATACACCAAATAAATAATTAATATTCTGCTTAAATTACTCTAAAAATGACCCTTTCTATTGACAGGTGTTTTTTTGTCCCAGTATTTTATACAAATTACCATGGACACATGGTGATATATGATAGAATGTATTAGTACAATTATGTCAGACAATTGAAGCTATGATACACATAGGTTTTATCTTGCCTCTGCTCACCATTTTACGGTCTAATTAAGGACTATTATTCTAATTCACATTTTTTAACATTTTCAAAAGAAATATTAATGACTCTAGAAGCCTACCAAAACTGATCTCCAGAAAGGTGATCCCTACAGCAATTTGTAACAACTTAGCTTTCTTTTCTTCTATTACCATTCCGACATCTTTTCAGTCTTCAAATACTTTTAAGGGTCATTATCTTTCACCTTAAGGAATAGATAGATCTCAGAAAAAGTGACTGCAAAGCAAATTTCTCTCCTCCAAAAGTCTTTCTTTTTCATTGGTTTCTTAAAATGAGTGAAGGTGACTTCCAAGAGAAAATGGTATATATGTTCAACGAATGAATTTAAATGAATGGTTCTTAAACTTTTGGATTTTATGAAAGACTAAACTTGAAAAAAGAATTTATAAGTACCAACACAGAATTGTATTTCTTTAAAAAAATGCTAAAAAGGACACACACATCAAATAAGTTATCTAGTGTACACGATACAAAGAGAACTAATGTACAAAAAGGAAGAAATATTTAACAATGCCGCATTAGAAAAGATAATCTTAAAATAAACAAATTCCCTGCTCAGACACATTTTACCAAATCAAGTTTTCATATGTTTTTCTAGGTCCTTAGTCCTTTGTCATGGGTCAGCACTGTTCTGTGACTGATGTTTGGGAAATACTTCTTTGTAATGTAAGCATACCTGCTAAATAAAATATTTTTTTCTAACAAATATATTGTTTTTGCCGTTGTCTCAATCCTTATTTCCCATATCATGTCTGATCTTTTATAAAAATACAAATTTGTCCCAAATACAAGTTTCTTTATTCTATAGTCATAAATCCTAGAATTTTTTCTACTTTTTCAAGTTTTATCTGGGTAATTACAGTAATAGAGATAAGATATATTACTTAGGCAAAACTTTTCCTTACCCAATCTATGAACTGATTTAAATAAATCTTTAAATTAATGCTTCTGAGTTGCAATAGCAAAGTAGTATAACAGTTTATTAAATAAAGCAAGGTTTAAATGATATAAAATAAACATTTAATGTTAAGGATGCTATTTTCCTCCCATAAAGCAGTGGTTCTCAAATATGTGGTGTAGAAGAACCCTAAGAGTTGGAAATGTATCTCTGTATGATTTTTACGTACCTGCTTCCTCCAGCTGAGGATTTCTATCATATAGTGTGTTGGTAATTATTGTGAAAACTTCTCCCTTTTGGACTGAATAATTTAAGTTTTAATTCCCTATGGGTCACAGCCTTATCCGGTGTTAATTTCGTGGTGTTACTCACAATTCTTCCTGAAGTTTTGGTAGTATGATTTTTTTAAAATGTGATTAAGTGACCAACTTGTTTTATTTATTCAATATAAATTTACCTACAGAAAGTAACTTTAAAGATGCAGAACATTCTGTTACATACTCATGTGGCGCTTAAAGTATAGCCTCCTGTCTCTGAAAGCACATGGTACTTATTTCCATAAACGCTTGAGAAAACATTTTTACAATTCACTTGCTGAAATTTATAAACAAGGATGATTGATTCCTAGTACCTTGAGAAAAAGAATATCAGCTAGTAGTGTTTTCCAGTAAGAACAAAGCCACAGACAAATTCGTGAGCTGCTGAATTGGAAAGGCACAATTTCATGAGGAATAAAAGGGCCTCACAAATCAATACCAGGATTCAAGCTCTTAGACAGATATTGGACAACATGAACTACAGATGGAAGTGTTACATAATTATTAAATTTAGGTTCAAGGAACTGAGGTGGATCTGGAAATATACAGAGTCCGCCTTGAATTAAACCAAGAGTGGCCTTGGGAAAAAAAGTTTGTGAATATTTTCCTCCTGTTCCTGTACATATGCATTTTCTTAATTCTGTCTAGTTTATATGTGAAGCCCTCCAAACCAGTGGTTCCCTACCTGGGAAAATTGCACGCCTCAGAGGATATTTAGCAATATCTGAAGAAGTTTTTGGTTATCATAACTGGGAGTGGGGGTGCTACTGGCATCTAGTGGGCAGAGGTCAGGGATACCTCTAAACATCCTACAACATAGAAGACAGTACCTGACAACAAAGAATTAGCAATGCCAATAGCTCCAGGATTGAGAAACCATACTCTAAACATTTTACCTACTAATATTAACAATAGGTAAATGACTGTCCCTGGCATAACTCATTTTGGTCCACAAATGAAAGGATAGTTACTCCATTCTACTTTTTTCAACAGTTTCCTTTAAAAGAATTATCACATTGTACCTCGTTTTCCACCAATATATACATATACTTATAAAAATATAAACACAGCTATACTTAAAAGAAGGCTAACTACCATCTTAAAATAGACGTTTTACAATCCCTGCTAAAATCCACCTCCAAGTAGTTTTGTATATAAGAGAAATGGGAATTTAGTTAAGGGCACTGGATAAGCAGTATTCAGAGTCATTTCACTTAAGGAAATTATGCAACATGTGATCTCTCAATTAGCAGACATGTGGTCCGATCCAAAATGTCCATAAGACTTTAGGTCCACGCCAAAGTATCCTTGAGATTTGCAAGACCATTTGGTCCTGTCCAAAACCATTTGGCATGGACCAAATATGCTCTAGGATGTTTTAGGACCAAATGTTAAGGACCTTTGGCATAGACCAAATGTCTTATGAACATGTTCCAAAGGACCAAATATCAAGGACGTTTTGGTGTGGACCAAATGTCTTATGCATGTTTTGGACAGGATCAAATGTCCTGCAAGGGGCCTTTCTCATCTGGCTTTGTTCACCCAGCATGCTATAGAGCTGCATTCGTGTTTTTGTGCATATCAATAGTACCTTCGATTTTATTGTAAATATTAATTCATCATATGAATATACCGCAATTTGTCGTCTAATTCTCCTTTTGATGTAAATTTAGGTTATTTCTGATTTTTGGCTAAAGAATAGAACTACTATGAATATTCATGTCTTTGTCTTTACATGGACACATCTTTTAATTTCTCTTTAGGAATACGTAGGAGTGGAAGTGATAGGTCTGAAGAAAATGTGTGTTTAACCTGATACACTGTCAAATTGTTTTCCGAAGTGGCTGTAGTAGTTGCATTTCACCAGCAGTATATGAGTCTGGCTGCTTTGCATCCTTCTCAGCTTCAGTATTGGTCATACTAATGGGTATGTAGCAATATTGCATTGTGGTTTTAATGTGCTTTTCTCTAATGATTAATAATTTGAGCACCTTTTCAAGTGCCGTAAGCCATTCATATCTTCTTCTAAAAAATACCTGTTTGACTTTTAGCCTGTTTTTAATTTTTTATTGGTCTTATTATTGAACACTCAGTGTATTTTATATAGCCTGAATACAAGTTCTTTCTCAGATATATATGAGGGAAATAGATTTTCCAGTCTGTAACTTGTCTTTTCTTTTCCTTAATGATGTCTTTTTTTCTTTTTTAGAGCAGAAGATCTTAATATTCATGGCATCCAATTTATCTCTTTTTTTTTTCTTTACGCTTAGTGTTTTCGATGTCCTAAGAAATTTTTGCCTCCCTCAAGGTCATCAAGATGTTCCAGGTTTATGTCTAGAGGTTTGATCATTTCAATTTTAACTTTAGGTCTGTGACCAATTGGGAGTTATTTCTGTATGTGATTTGAAATAGTAGTCAAGATTATTATCTTTCTTAATATGGATTTCCAATTGTTATAGAAAAAAGTGTGTAATACTCCTCAAGTATCAGCTGAGTATGTATATCAAGTTCTCTTCTTGAATTTTCTATTCTGCTTCACATATCTATATGTCCAGCCTTACGAAAACATCATGCAGTCATGACAGTATATTCAAAATAAAATTTGAAATGAAAGACAAAGCTGTATAACTTTTATTTTCATTTGTTTTTTTAAAACCACTTTATCGAGGTGTGATTGGCGTACAAAAGCTGTACAAATTTAGTATATACAATTTGGTGAGTTTGGAGATAAGGATACATTTGCTAAACAATCTCCACATTTATGCCATAAATATATCCATCACCTGCAAAAATTTCCTCCCACTCTATTATTTGTGTATATGTGTATGTGGTAAGAACACATAACATAAAGTCTATCCTGTTAGCAAATATTTAAGCATATCGTACAGCATCGTTAACTATAGGCACTATGCTGTGCAGTAGATCTCTAGGGTTTATTCATCTTCCATAATTGAAACTTGATAGCCATTGATTAATACCTGCCCATTTACGCTTACACCTAGACCCTAACAACCACCATTTTGCTCTCTGCTTCTATGAGTTTGGCTATTTTTGATTCCTCCTATAATTGGTATCATGTAGTATTTATCTTTATGTGTCTGGCTTCTTTAACTTAGCATAATGCCCTCTGGGTTCGTCTATTTTGTTGCAAATAGGAGGATTTCCTTCTGTTTAAAGGCTGAGTAATATTCTACTGTTTGTATATACCACATTTTCTTTATCCATTCAACTGTCAATGGACATTTTGGATGCTCCCATGTCTTGTCTGTCGTGAATAATGCCGTAGTGAACTTGGGAGTGCAGATATCTCTTTGAGATTTTGACTTCAATTCCTTTGGATATATACCAAGAAGTGGGATTACTGGATCATACAGTAGTTCTCTTAATTTTTTAGGAACCCCCATAATGTTTTCCATAGTGGCTGCACCAATTTACATTGGTAGCAACATTGTATGAGGGTTCCCTTTTCTCCAAATCCTTGTCAACACTTATCTTTTGTTTTTTTGATAATAGTCATCCTAACATGTGTGAAGTGATATCTCATTGTGGTTTTGATTTGCATTTCCCTGACGATTAGTGATGTCGAGCACCATTTCATATGCCTGATTACCATCAGTATGTCTTCAGGGAAATGTCTATTCAGGTTCGTTGTCTCTTTTTTAATCAGTTGTTTTTCTTTTGCTTTTGTGTTGTAAGATTTCCTTGTATACTTTGGATATTAACACTTTATCAGATAGATGGTTTGCAAATAATTTCTTCCAACCCATATGTTGCCTTTTCCTTTTGTCGATCATTTCCTTTGCTGTGTAGTAGTGTTTTAGCTTTTAAATTTGACATAGTTCCACTTTGCTATTTTTGCTTTTGTTGCCTGTCTTGTTGGTGTCATATACCAAGAGTTGTTGCCAAGACCAATGTTAAGAAGCTTTTCCCCTATGTTTTATTCTAGGAGTTTTACGGTTTCAGGCCTTACAGTTAAGTCTTTAATCCATTTTGAGTTAATTTTTGCATATGGTGTAAGATAATTTGAATTTCTTTCTTTTGCATGTGGATATAGACTTTTCCCAACATCATTTGTTGAAGAGACTCTCCGTTCCCCATTGTGTATTCTTGGCACCCTTTTTAAAGGTCAGTTGACTGTACAAGTGTGGCTTTTTTTCTAGGCTCTCTATTCTGTTCTATTGGTCTACATGTCTGTTTATATGCCAGTAAATAGTCTTTCTTAATTAACATTTTTAATGTATATTTGATCTCTAGTGATGCCTTTCATTCATTTCAGATACTACTAAGCTATGTTTTCACTTATCTTTTTATTATTGTAGATATAAGTTTAGAAATTTAAGTAGTTTTCAAAAAACTAATTTTTAGTTTCATTGATTTTTTTCCATTTTCTTATTAAAATTCTCTCTTTTTTTAAAATTCTAGTCCACAGGTCACAGGCTGTTTGATGTTCACTTGTATTTATTTTTTAAATATATTTTTGTCAAATATAGAATGTCATGTGCACATTTTTTCCCCAGCACTTTCAAAATTTCATTCCATTATCTTCTTGTGACATTGTGTCTTCACTCGAATGTAATATAGCCTTTTTTTGTTGTTTACGTCTCCTTTTAAGTTTCTTCTTATTATTACGGATCTTAAATAACTTGATTGTGATGAGCCTTGATGTAGTTATCTTTACATTTATCATACACGCATTTTTTGAGCTTCTTGAACTTTTCAGTTTATATTTTTCATTACAATTGAACTAATTTTAGCCATTATCTATTCAAATATTTGCCTGATTCTCCTTTTTCTCTGGGTAAAATTATATGTACAGTAGACTGGCTTTTATTTTTTCATAGGTCACTCAAGCTCTCTTAACTTTTTTTTTTTAAATGTCTTAAATACATCTTTTTTTTTTTTTAAGATTTTATTTTTTTTTTCCTTTTTCTCCCCAAAGCCCCCCGGTACATAGTTGCGTATTCTTCGTTGTGGGTTCTTCTAGTTGTGGCATGTGGGACGCCGCCTCAGCGTGATCCGATGAGCAGTGCCATGTCTGTGCCCAGGATCCGAACTAACGAAACACTGGGCCGCCTGCAGCGGAGCGCGCGAACTTAACCACTCGGCCACAGGGCCAGCCCCAAGCTCTCTTAACTTTTATTCAATTATTTTTTCTTTCTCTGTTTTACCTTGTACAGCTTTTTTCCATAATATTCAACTTCACCCATCTTTAGTTTTATAGTATCTAATCTTCTGTTAAACACAAATAGTGAATTTTTCATTTCAGATATTTTTTCAGTTCTAAAAATTCAAATTGTTTCTTTACTTTCCATTTCTCTCTTCATTATATTCATGTTATTATGATTCTTGAGTGTATTCATAGCCATTATTCTAAAGTCCTTGTATGTTAGTTTGGTCATCTTTGCCACTCCCGACGCATTTTTATTAGCTCAGTTTCTTCTCATTTTAGGTCTAATGTTCCTACTTCGCAAGTCTAATAATTTTTAAATGAGTAATGAATATTGTGACTACTATATTGTTGAGTGGATATGTTTTTTTGTCTTTCTTTAACAGTGTTGAGTTTTGTTCACTTTTTACCTCAGGTAGTCACAATCTAAACATCTCTCAGTCATGTGTGGGTGCTGATGGATCTTCAGCTTACAATTCCTTGGTAGTTACTGATTTCCCAGGTATTATTCTCTGGCCATCTTATTGGATTCTCTCCCTAAGCATGTGCAGCTTCATATTTAGCCAAAGATTCATGGGGATGACTATGCATCTCTCTGGAGCTTTTTCTCTGAAACTGTATATAAAGGTCTCCCCATTATGACCTGGCAGTTCCAGTGACCTCACACTCTCTTCTCTGAAGTACAATCTTTCCTTCTTGACTAAACATTCAGGATCTGCTTAACTTCTTCTTGCCTGTGGTATGTTCTTGAAAGTTGCTCCCGACAGAAGGCTAAGTTGATTGTGGGGTTCACTTTGCTTCTTTTATTCCTCTCAGTGTCATGGTCCTGCTCTGTTTCTTTTCAGTTTATAAAAGAGATTTACGTATTTTGTCCAATTTTCTACTCCTTTTTTTAAATGGTAGTTGGGTTTCAGTTACTCCATCATGAATAAACTTCAGCACATATAATTTAAAATATGAAAAAGAACATCTGGTAATATTATATAGGAGCTGTTCTAAGTTATTTAAAAATATTGTCTCATTTTTCCCCTGTAAAACACCCTGGGAGATTCTATCACTTCCATTTATTCAATAAAAAAGGAGGAGAGAAAAAGAAGAGAAACATAATGATAACTAGATGGTGGAGAATTTCAGAAAGGATTTATTGTGGATTAAATTAGTGGAGGGGAAAGAAAAAGAAAGAGCATGTACACAGGTGCATAAAAACATGATTTCTTGGAGTTCTTAAGATTAACTTTGTTTTCTTGAAGAGGGGATTCAAAGATAGGAGGATATAAGGTAAATCCCATGAGATATATGATACTTGGACTATGGAAAGCACTGAATATCAGCTTAAGGAATATATATTTTATACTGCAAACAATGAAAAATCATTAAAGGGTAATTCTGGTATTCCTCTGAATGACTTTGTTCACCACCTCAAACTGGAAATAGCTTTCATATACATTCCTTCAGCACTGGGGCAGGAAAATGTACACGCCAACTCTGGCTTTCATCATTGCTGGGATATGCTGTTTACTGACTGATTCACAAAAAATTCTGGCAATAATAGTTTGAGAGAAAGGCAACCTGTTCCAAATTAGAAGTTTTATATCTCTGGAGTGAAAAGCCTCTGGCATTGGTCTTCAGTATCAGAGAAAAATTGGCAATATGGCAAGGAGGTAATACTTTGGAAATAAAATATGTCATGATTGATAAAATATGCTGACTCTAGTTCAAACCATAAGAAAATATATAACCAAAGTCTACAAAGTCTCTGTTTTGCATTTATCATACATTGATCCTACATATTATTATATAGGATATTTTAGCTATCGAAGGATGAGGAGAAATCAAATGTCCTCATGGCATCTTGGCTTGTCAAGGGACAGAAATATATCACTTCCAGTCATGTGGCAAATGTAGACGCCAATTGAGCACAGTAATCACAAAGATAACCTGTTTTATTGTGAAACTGAACGTTGTCCAGAACACTGGGTAAAAATCTCAACTCTGCTAACCCCCAGGGTGTTTAACATGAAATGAGAGTTTCATTACCAATTCAGATAAGCATAAAAGATAGGGAATTTATTAGCTCTCTGGAGGTGTTTGTATTACAAAAAAGATTCCATAAAAGCTATGATAGTGGCTGAGAAGGGACAAAAACACTGCTTATGTATATTTTTTGCTTTAAATATATGTACAATTTTACCATTATATTTTGAAGGAATAAATCATTTAGCCTGTGAATGCACCCAAAGTATGCAGGTGTTGCCAGTTTTAATTTTTCTCATTAAATCTTTTATTGGTTATTGTTTATGTGTTAAAATATCCCTTATTACAACTCTCATAACATTTGAAATATTTTATATCTTTAAAATCATCCATTGCAACTCAATTCTTGGGAAGGACGTTTGTATTTTTATAGAAGAAAAACAAGAAAATAAACCATTTACCTACTGAAAAGCAACCAATTACCGAAGTGGTTCCTGGGTTATTCTTTTGTTTCTCCTAAATGGTCAATATAATTTCAGTGGGAAATAATTTATTTGGCCGGATAAAGGAGGCACAGGAAATTGATTAGCTGTTTTGTACCCGCCTTTGTGCTTTGAGAACTGTCAATAAGTGACCATTTTAGACACTGGCATGAGAAACCACAAGGCGCTTTCATTTGCTTATCTGTCTAGTTGCTGCTTGAACAACTGGAGTGTCCTTTAGCGATTCTCTTTTTTCCTATGATAGCATAGCAGTGCAATCTCACTTTCTGGGCCTGGTTCAAATAATCATCCTTTAATTTCACAATGACTAATAATTTGGCTACGCAGATTAAACAACTATTGGTGCCCTAGTAGTGCATTTATAGATCAAGCAATCATAGCCCCAAATAGCCCAGATGTCTGCAAGCTTGTACTGCCATGTGGTAACATTAATTTCATTGTCATTTGAGTCTACCCTGATTTCATTCTTTCTTAAAAATGAAATGCTTTGGAATTAGGAATTTTGAGCAAGAATGTGACAGATTAAAATTTTCTGCGTGAGAAGTATATTTGTGTTTTTACCTTTTTAGGGTCTATCTTCAGTGAAGTCAATGCTTTTAATCAGGTCTTGTATTTAGCATAATGAGCTCTGAATAAGGCCCCCTGGTCAGATGACATCATTTCAAGTGGATAAGATGTGACTTTCATTTTTAGCTCCACTAGAACTTGCTTGGTGACCTTGAACAAGCGACTTCACCTCTCATTGACTTATTTTTATTAACTGCAAATTGGATATAATAGGTTCAGCCTCCCTCATGATGGTACTGAAGGATAGTTAACATAATGTTTTAAAAATGCCCTAGGCCCTGGAGGACCCACGCTCTAAAAGAGCACTTCTATTGGAAATCAGACCCTGGACCACTTTTGCAACCTTTAAATTGCATCATTTATGCACATCATCATGTCTAGCCTTTGCTCCTTAGATAGACCTTAGTCCATTTTAACCTTAAAAGCATCTCTTAAATATTCTTGGTCCATTTAAAATTACTTTTCAGTGAAACACATAGTTTATGTTAAGTGATTTGCAAACCCTGGAGAAATTAAAGATTCTTATAAAAAATAGCAAGTCTAGAGACTTTGAAAAAGAAGATTTTAGCATTGAATTAAAAATAGATGAAGCAAATTGATAAAATTATTTGAATTTCAGAGAATGTATGGTCGGTAATAATAAACCCTTCCTTCCAAGGTGTACTGTTGAAATTTTCACCCTTCAAATGTTTCAGTTAGCAGTCGAAAGTATTCTTTTTTCATTTTACTCATAGAACACCTTTAACTGTAGCATAATTTTTTGTACTTACTCCACATTTATCGTAATTTCTTTTCCTAGCTCCACCATTGTCACACTTCTTACTAATCAAAGATGCTAAGAAAGATCTGCTACCATGACTTCTTTGAAGATCATAATTATGTCTTCTTCCTTTCTGTTGTCTAAAGATGAATTTCTCATTTGTCTAGCATCAAGTTCACTGAAAACAATGAACTTGGATCAACCTGAGCTCTTTGTTTTTTTACTTTCTTCTCATTCTCTGCATTTAGAATCCAGAGAACGTAACTTTCATCTTTTTTCTTTATGTCATTAATTTGGTCATGAGCAAAAGCAGTGGAGACCAGCAACATTTTCCAGTCAAGTGGATCGCATGAGCTGATTTATTCAGTCATAGTGAACACACACAGTTGAAATGGTTTATAGTTATTATTTGAAAGTGGCAGTGATGATCTATTTGTGTAAACTTGCCTTTTTTTTTTATCAGATAAAACAATCAATACACTTTGCTCAGATTAACTCTGGGTCACTTCCCATATTCAAATGCATCCCACAAATTATCATGTTTGAGCATATGCCAGAGAATGCCCTGAGAGATCTGAAAACAATTTTTAAATAAGGGCTTATAAATCCTTTTTCCAATAATTATGAAGAGTCCCTTAAAATGGACATTTAAATTAAATTTACAAGATCTCAAGGGACTTCAGCCTAGGAGACATTTGATTGTATCATGGGAAATATCAGGACTGAAGGCTTTAGCATATTTCTTCTGGTGCCATTTAATCTAGAAACTTTCCTCTTACATTTGATTTAGTAGTCCAGATATCACCCATCTCTGCACGGCATGGAGAAGTCTGTCACAAACAGTAAGTGTCTGTAGAAGGTATTTTACATGACAGATATTGAAAGAAAATGGTCCTCAATTTATATTATTACACACTTCTGTGAAGTAGCAAGTTAAGATGAGAGATGATTTAGAGCTATAGATATGGTTGATGAAACAGTATACGTAAAGCAGATTCAGAACTTTTGGCATGTGGTATAAAAAGTTCTAATTTACAGAGGCAATGAGTTCAACAAATGATATCATATATGTTGTGTAGAATAGAACAGGGCAACAAAGAATCAGTGAATGATACAGAACCGTCCAGAACAAGATAGCATTGGTTCAAAGAGATCATACATGAATACTACTTATAATCTTGAGTATAAATTTACTCTACAACAAGTAACCTCTGCCACCTATGTCTCCCCATCCCACACTCTTTCAACATTTACTATAAAGATAAAAGAAATAGGGGACTATAAAATTTGCATCCTGATCATCATTTGGGGATTCTAGAATTCAGGTAAAAGAGGCAGTTTTATGACAACCTTTTGGTATACAAGTCAGATTTAGATAAGAACACCTCTTAACCAAAAGGAGAAAGCTGAGACATTTAGGCAAGTTCAATGAGTATACATGACAGATTCAACACACTTTTTTGTTCCCCTGAGATTTATAGGGTCTTGATAATCCATTTATAAGTTAGGTTCCTCTAAACTATAAATAAGCTTCAAATAGCTTACAAACAGCTTACAAAGAAAGGAATTTATTATAGTTCATAGCCGAAAGACAGGAGGAAAGGTGATTCTGGAGTTAGTGGATTTTTTCAGCTTAAAGATGACATCATGGACCTGAGTTAAGTCATTCATTCATTCACTCACCCAAAAAGTATTTATTGAACAGCTGATGTATCTCAAGCCCTGTTCTGGGCATTGAGATATGCAGTGTGCTATGCTAAAAATGTCTGCAAATTCTTTGACATTCCTCCCAAAGTGAGATGGAGTCTAATTCCCCAAAACTTAAATCTTGGCGGGGTTACTGACTTGCTCTGCCACAAGAACAGAGCGGAAGTGATGTTTTGAGACTACCAAGAATATGTTGTAAGAATCCTTGCGGCTTTGACCCATGGTTCTTAGAGTGCTCATTTTCAGCCCTCAAAGTCTGTCTTGGAACCCAGTCTCCACACAGTGAGAAGACTGAGCCATGTGGAACGGCTTCACGGAGGCATTCTAGTTAACAGTTCATGCTGAGCCTGAAGAGAACTTCCAGCAACATGCGTTTTTACTTGACTCCAGTCTCAGCTTTCTTTTGACTGCAACCATGCAAGAGACCTGTAGTGAAAACCAACCATTTAAGCCCAGACATTCCATAAAACTATGAGAGATAACAAGCAAATATATGTTCTACTTGCTAAGTTTTGATGTTGTGTGTCATGCCGCCATAACCATGTAACATGCAATGAGCAACAGAGATAAAAATACCTCCACTCATGGAGGTTAGATTATGCTTGGAGAGGCAGAAAACATACAATCTATATAAATAGGTTAGATATTTTAATATCCTAGGTGAAAAAGTTCTAAATCAGAGAAAATGGGAGAGAGAGAGAGAAAGAGATCTTTCTGCCCTGATATTCTTGAGTGTTGGCCAGTTCTCCTCATGGTCTCAGAGAACTAAAACAGCACCCACCAACACAGCCTAACAAACCAATTCCAGGAGCAAAAACGTTGCAGCTTCCTTGTGTTCTACTCCTTTAAAAAATAAAATAAAGGAATAACTTTTTCCCAGAAAACCCTTAGCATATTTCTCCTTTTATCTTATATATCATATCTCCTTTTATCTCATATAACACAATTAAGTCATATGTCCAAACACACTCAACACTAACAATGATTGATTAGACCAATAGGGAAAAAGAAATACTAGAAGTGAGGTTTCATATTGGTGCTGCTTGTTATCGTGTAGAAATCATATTCATTTAGGATCAGAGAATGTCCTCGAGGGAGGCTGACTTTATGCTTTGTCTTCAGGAATTTGAACTAGAATTTCTTGAAATTCTGCACCCAACTTAAATGATCAAATATATTTAATAAGCTTTAAATACACAGGGAGGAGGCAAGTATTGTCGAGTATTAACATTTCATGGTTGGATATGCTAGCTGCTTATTATTTACTTGTATACATATATATATAATATGTAAATAATTTCACTTGACACCCAACTAATGCTTAAGATGTTTTTAAAAAATCAGTTTAAAAAGTAAATATATTTGATTTCAAGGGAAGATTTCTGTGAATGACCTTTTTTAATTTAAAAATTATAGTAATTTAAAAAAGAAAGGAGCAAAAATAAGGAGAGACAGAACTTAAAAACAAGAAGATGTTACACTCAAGGCATCAAAAGAACAAAATTATAACAATTCTTGGAAAAATGCAACAATGTCTCTAATGGTTCAGCACCTCCATATGAACTGCAAAATAGACATGTAATAACATGCAAGTGGGAAATTTCCGATTCTGAAGTAAATGGACAAGAAATATTTTAAGAATATTCTATCTGAATCTTTTGTTTAGGGAATGCAATGTAGTTACATGAGTATTAGAACAAATATGGTGTAGTTTTGTTGATTATACTCCAAGGTGAGGAAGGGATTTTACGAGAAACAATAAATTCGTAATTATGAAAATTAGAAAAGAAAAATCTTTTACAAACTACTGATAGTAATATTAAAACATCACAAAGTAAGTTTTGGTTTCAGCTTAGAGTAGATTTACCTCTCTTTAAGAGATAATTATCATTTAGATTTTACTCTAATTTAAAAACAGATAAATGTGGAAATTTTAATTTATAGTCTCCTTAAAATCATTGAAATAACAAATATTATGTAAAATGTTTTAGAACCATGACTACTATATACACACCAATAACCATATTTTTTCAATCGTTTCTCAATAAGACCTCACTTATATAATTTATGTTTAATAACCGGTTAACTGCATAATATACAGTATTTGATTGTCATACTCTGTAAAGTTAATTAACTTGTGTAAGGAAGGCTCAGTTAAAAGAGAATTAGGCAATCTTTTTAGACTGACTTTCTTGTAAATATAAGCTCTATTAGAAAGACAATTTGATTTCTCAAATATAGATGTGATGTTACCATATACTTACCATTATGAGTTAGCGAGGAACTAGTTAAGCTCTGCAATCATTATTCTTGTATGAAGTTAATCAAAACACTGAAAACAATGGCAAATTCTGGAGTAACTATCAGAATGCTTAATTATTCATCAATTGGAAAAAACGAAAAGTGTGAAATTTCAGGGGTTTTAAAGTTAGATTTATTACCTGTATTGCAAACATAGCCTGAATTAGTAATTGTCTTTGAAAAATCTTATTATTGGTTAATTTTAATGGCATTAATTTGACTTCAAAAACTTGATAATTGCTGAATAATTATTCTGCAATAAACATTATATCACCCATCTACTCACAAATCACAGATTTTAATGGATATGTCATTTAAAAACTAACTATTTTTAATAGTAAGTAATAAGTAATTTGCCTCATATGGAGTGCAGGAATCAAGTAACAAGAGTTTTTAATAATATTAGCTCTTATTTTCTATCCATGCCAATAGGCTTGAAATTAAATTGACACTTTACCTTTGAGAATTCTGTTGCTGAGATTTGTGCCTGTCTTTGCTAAAACCTAATTTTCACCATCTTTTTTTTTTTACCCTTTATAAACAAGTTAATTTCTGAACACTTAAGATGTATATATTAATTTTGGATACTTAACTTCTCTCTGTTTTCTATATCCGTAATTTATACAACCAAAAGATGGCAGTGCTTCATCAAGGATTCTTTTACTGTAGGCCTTAGGATTTATTTTCATGATAGTTGAAATCTATTGGGTGCAATTTTTATATTTTAAGAGTAAAACCATATTCAATATTAACGGCTCTCCAGTAAATGTTTTAATTTTTGATTTCTAAATCACGATGCATTTCTTTTAAAAAGAAAAGAATTTAAGAAAATAAAAAGTCAGTAATAAGGTCAAATAGAGTGCACCCTGAGTGTATATTTTAAACACTCTTCTCTAGCACCTCTCCTCGTTTTATTAGATTAGTTGCATATGAATCTCACTGAAGACAAATCTTTGAAGACCTGGAGAGGTACCTTTCTGTTAATATAATGACCTTGATTTCATTTCAAAGAACTTGAGACCTGGATTTGTGCTTTCGTACGTGCCAAAGGGAGACTGAGTCTTAAAACTGTTCATTGGCTCAAGAGTTTTGACTCCAATTCTGACAAAGACAGAACCTAAGTATTTCTAATTAATACACTATCAATATAAGGAGAGAGGTTTTCATGTTTAAATATAGCAGTACTGAAACTCCACTGAACTTTTGAGTGTAGAATGATAATTAATTGAATTTTTCAATTTTCCTCCGTCTGTTGTATTAAAAGCTAGTTTTCTCTGACCATCTTTATTCTGTTACCTACCTTTTGCTCACTCCTAATCAAAATCTCACAATAATCCATTTTAGTGTTTTAATTTAACACTTTTTAAGTAAATATAAACGACAAATGATTTCAATTCTATGTAACTATATCCAATTTTATTTCCTAATGCCTAATTCTGCCTCTTGTAAGAACATTTGTCAAGACTTATTACTATATTATTTAGTACTGAAGGTGAAACTCCAAATATTGCGTGTATTTATCAAGCTGTTACTGACAGCCTTAACATTCCTCTCAGCTTGACTGAACTTTAGATAGGTTTCTTTCTGAATATAAGCCCCAGACCTCCCTTTTCTTAGATAGAGTATTTACTTCAGAAAACTTGAAATTGTAAATTTTTTCTCTGCTCCTTTGAAATGTAAATCTTCTCCCACCTTCTTGCCAGTTTTGTTTTTCTCTGGGTCCTCAGAGCCATCCCTTTGAAATGCAATTATTAAGAAAGACAGGGCTCCTATCTCTTAGTCTCTGAAAGAGGGTAGGAATCTAACTTAGATAAGTGCCACTTCGCAAACACACATGGTCTAATCACGTTGACCACCCCTTCCCTTAATGTCCTCTAGTACCTTCCCGCTAGCTCACCCAGTGCTGAAAAACTCCGCTGCCTTTTGCTTTAACAGAGCTGATTCAATCTCTCTCTGGTTGCAATAGTCATGACCTCTATTGCAATACTCTTGAGTAAAGTCTTCCTTGCTTATTCAACTCCATTTGTGCAATTTTTCTTTGATGTTATTTTCTATTGTTGAAATTACTGAAAGAAAACAAGTCACAAAAGGGTCCCAGTGATTCTTTTTCTCCAGGAGGCATTTGAGCTAGAAAGGACTAGAGCTCATCTTTTCTTTTTGTTGTTGTTTTTTCTTTATAAAAAATGAAGGCCCTGTGGCTTAGTTAAGTTATGAGCAATTTCAGGAGACTGTTAAGGCAGGATGTTGGGGCTCTTGGCAGTAGTATCCATTTCTTTACCTCATTTCCCAGCTTCTGTAACTTCCTGGAGTTGCCTTTCATCAAGAAGTCGTGGTGAAGATTGGAAAAATGTGTTACGTAAACAAAATCTATCCCAAACTTAGGTAAGTGACAGAGATGGGAAGGGTGTTACAGAAGTGGAGTCTGAAACTTATGCAATGTGGGAAGCCTTCATTACAGAAAATAATAAAACACTTTTTAATACAAAAGTTGCCAAAGTCACTCCCAGAGCCTAGACAAATGAGAGGTCCTGAAGTGTAAGCTGTGTTATCTCCCACTTAATCTTCTTTGCAATGCAGCTCCTTGAAACAATGGAAGGTTTAGGAGGTTAAGGGAAAAAACAAAACAAAACAATCTGAACCAGATGACTCTGTAGTAAGTAATTGGCCCAGAGCCAGAATTCAGAAGTTCATATGCATCCAAAGCAGATTTCAGAGGAAAGCAGAATGGGGTGAGATAAAAACAATTCTAAAGATTCATGTTATATAATCACTATTTTCTCCTTCTGCCTATTCTTTTGAGTATTATCCTAGCCAATGGCTGTATCCTATAGTTGAGGTCAATTCAGGAAACAGGTGTGAGCTGATTAAAGATTTAACTAGAGATACCCTAACAGGACAAGAGTATGAACATGCATATAAGTATGGATATACAAAGAAATATGTATACTCATATACATTCTTATATATATGTATTACTTATTACTCTATACATGTAATATGCACACACACACACACACACATATATATATATATAATCCTTTGTCAACTGTCCCCTGTTCAAGAACACAGGAGGAGCACTACACTTCTGTGTCCCTTTCTCTCCCCTCCTTCTTAAGTTAAACACAGGAGTTGACCCTTGGAATAATGATAAAGTGAAAAAGTGAGCACACAAAGTTTTGCTATTTTTTTCCCAAGAGACTTTGTTGGGAAGATACAGGTGGAGAATGAATGATGATGAGCAAAGGTAACCAGTGCTTGTGAGTGAACATAGGGATACAGGAAACAGCAATGTGGGCCCCTTAACCAACTAACTATTCCTTAGAAAGATTCATTTCTATTTTTAAAAGCTATTTCTTTCCATTCAGACAAAAATTTTGCATTCATTACAGAAAATAATATAATCTATTTTCTTAAAAAAATTAGCAAACTGTGGCTCCGAGAGTTTGTCTAGCTTTGCAAAGGGAGAGGGCTGCATAAGTACCTGGAATCATATTTGGAGCAAAGTTCTCTGACGGCACCTCTCTGGGCTCTAACTTCACTCTGCCTTCCTCAAAATTACATTAAAAAATACTTTGCATTTCTCAATGTGCTTTCACATATATTACTCTATTGTTATAACAGTTAAAAGTAATTTAATTTAGTAAGAAAATTGGAAGAGAATTCTGGGTTTGGTTTTTATTTTCTTTTTTTTTTTTTGGTATTTCCGTGTTTCTTTTCCATTACTAGAAAAGTGGTAGGAGTGGCCTTCTTACTTTAAGGAATAGTACAGAGACATTACTGTGTCTTTGGTGATTGATAAGGGATCTTTAAAAAGCGATTCTCAAATGGATGTGCTTTAGCTTTCTAACAGATACTTGCACACAATTAGTTTAAAAGGAATCAAATTCCAGATTCTCAACTTTATGTAGGCTGTTTTCAAAAATCGATTTGTCTGAGAATGCGCTCTTGTGATGAGGTACAACGTCTGCTCACCCATCCTCTTTCTCAGTGGCTCTTCAGCTTTGCAGATACACACAAACCTCCCAACAATCCTAAATCTTAACTCTGAAGCGTAGTTGTAGGCTGAATGTCTCTAGGTCATCACACAAAGAAACTTCTAGAAGTATGGACTGGTTAATAGATGTTTTAACAAGTTGGTGGTTTCTAAATGTTTACCCAATGCAAATCAAGGAGGGCCTAATCAAGTCACTAGACAACGCATCCTTAAGATCTTTTTTCATAATTAATTTCTTCTGCGATATTTACTATATAACTCAAAAGGAGTTCAGAAAATTGAGTGGCATCACAGGAACAAAATTTTTCATGTTTTTCTTATTTTTATAGATTGAGCATTCACATGTAAAAAAAAAAGGGAAAAATAGGAATGAAAAGGATGCTAAATTCAGCCTCATTCCAGCAATAAGTAATTTTCATCTACCGATACAAGAAACAATAATTGAAGAAGAGAATCTCTTCTATCTCATTAAAAGAAGCACTTCCAACAAAATTTGACATTTAAAAAATAATCATAATCAAATCTATTGCTTATACTACATTGATCAATTATAAATATGTTATGTGTATATATATTATAAAGTGAATAAAAATTTCTTGTATAGTGTTCATTTTTACAGTAAGATATCTATGTCACAAAATGTTAAAAATAGTATATATTTTGTGTATTTTTTTGAAAAGAAAAATGATGTGGTGATAAATAGTCTTTCAGGCATACATTGTATTGCATTAAGATAAAATTGTAGGGGCTGGCCGGTGGCATAACGTTAAGTTGTGTGTTCTGCTTCGGCGGCCCACGGTTTGCAGGTTCAGATCCCTGGCACAAACCTAGCACTGCATATCAAGCCATGTTGTAGTGGCATCCCACATAAACTAGAGGAAGATTGGCACAGATGTCAGCTCAGTGACAATCTTCCTCACACTCACACACAAAAGATAAAAATCTGTTGGGGAAGTTGAATGGAAGCACTTTAAAAATCTCCTACATTTACACAACAAATTAAATTTCAAGTGTCAAAATTTAAAAAAGTGAATAGGGAATATGATTATATACCATTCCTTCAGAAGATACATGTGCCCAAAATTCAAAGAACCTTGATTCTTGCTACCATTATAGAATCAGAAGGAAAGGACATGGTCCCATGCTAATAATAGCTATCGTATTAAAGTCTGACACAGCACAAAAAATATGTTAGTATGTGAAAATAATGTTTCCTGAAAACTCGTTAAAGCCTTTTATTAATTAATTAATTAATTAATTAATTAAATGCGTTAGGAGACTCTTTAAATCTGGCAGTCAATATTTTTATAGACTCTCCTGTCCACCCACATTTTTATGAAACTGCGAAACTCCTTCCTACCATTTCTTCCTTCTCATAAAGGTAATTTCCGAACATAAAAGAAATGTGATTTAACTTCCATCAATCATACACATGTGGAGAATATTTATGGAAATAAATGATTACACTAACTGTTAAATTTGCTTAAAGTTCTCTATGTAGTCTATCCTTAGAAATTATTTCAGCTTGGGCATGAGGTTTTGTTTTTTACTATAATTATCCATATTTATTATCATAATTTTTTTTAGTACTTTTTTCCTCCACCCAGAGTGGTCTTCAGATCAGTTCAATCATTCCTAATCAGATTAAAGACACACACAAAGATGGATGCCAGGGACCAGGGTTATTGCCAAAATGAGGTGAGTTGCCTGTGCCGCTTACCCACTGTAAGCAGTTGCCAAATAAAATTGTACTTGAAAGGAGGCCAGGTTCACAGAATTTCCACAGACTCCTTAGAGTAATGTAATTTTAATTTTAATGTTCTTCAGAAAAGAGATTCAAGAGGCAGTGCCCCATACCACATTCAGGGTTCCTATGCTAGCAAACCATTGCCAAACGCACACTGGACTTGAAGTAGATTGTGCTTGGAAGTCATAAAAGTGATGGCAAGGCAATTTTTAGAAACAGAGATGCAATCATGTCACTTCCCTTAAAAAATATCTTGTCCCAGAATCTTATTTTCTCTTCAATAAAATACACAGGCTTTACTTAGCATTCAAGGAGCGAAGACCTTGAATGGACACTTTCCTGACTAACATTGCAGGAATTTCCTCTCTGGTCTTTGCTGTATTCTCTGACGCCAGGGTCTTCAAGCTTACAGCTTCCTTATCCCCAAATACTCTAAAGTGACTATTTAATTCCTATTCTACCTTCAGGTCTCAACTTTAGTGTCATCCCTTCAGGAAGCCCACCTTTAACCTGGATATATTCGTGTTTGTTTTATGATCCCAAGGCTTTTTTATGAGAAGGAGGAAATACAAGGATGAGAATGTGGCAACTACTATTTACCGAACGCCCACTGTATGTCGTGAACTCATCAGCTCCTTTACCCATTGCAGCAACCCCATGAGGTAGCTCTTTCTCTCTTATCATCCCCATTTCAAACTAAGTATCAGATTCTGATTGTAGTTACCTGTCCAAGGTGACAAGTCTAGTAAGTGGCAGGTAATTACTTCTTTAATGTGTGTCTTTCTTACTAATCCTTTACCTCCATGAAAGCAGGGGCAAATGTCTGTTTTGCTCATCTTCATATCCATCTCCAGGTCTGGCAGAGTGGATATTTAATAAATATTTATTGGATCATTGATTGATGCAGATGATATGATGGCGAGACAGGTTTTCATGTATGTTATAGATAGTGTCATGGGATATAAGACATCTTTCTGGGTGAGGATCACAAAAGGTGTCTGGTTCCAAGTGGGATAAATGAAAGAGTCTTCACTTACTTGGGGAAACTCTGCATGTGGTCAGTCTCAGAGAGCAGTTAGTGAGAGTGTGATTTTAAAATAGGTAGTAGTGTAAAATACGTGCTTATTGTCATTGGGTTCAATTATCTAATTAGAATTATTGACAGCACTCATTACTGGTTTAAAATTATGAAAAATGTAAAAAAACGAAGAAAAATTGTCCTCTATAGCAACTAATTGGATAACCATCCTGGATTATCTAATTTACTCTTAATTGAATATTTTTGTTGCCTAAAAAATAAATCAGATAAAGGAAAACTATTATAAATACAGACAAACAGAAAAAAGAGAGTACAACTGAGTCCACTGCAAACATATAACCACTGTTGAAATTTGGCTATATTTACTTACCTTTTGCCAATACACATACTGAATTATTGTAAATATAGTTTTAATCAACCTTTTAAACTGAGGGACCTGAAGAACTTCAAATCTATATGAAACTGTCTGCCTGGGAATTTCTCTGCCCAAGGGTCGATGGTTTTTATCAGCATTTCCTGGAGATTTATTTTTAAAAAATGTTAAGAACTATTTATTTGTCAATGCTGTTGTCAAAATGATGTTGTCTAGGCTTCTTTTGTTCTTGGTTAATGTTCAAAAGAGAGAGTAGCAGAAATGCCTTCTTCATGTACAATTTCTAAACAATGCCATTTTCATGAGATTTTGTCTAATTTTGTTGCCTGGATTAGATGCTAATGGTCTGATAGTGTAGTTAGATAATACGTTTATATATATATATATATGCTTTTAAGCCATATGTTATGTTATATATTATAAAATATGTTATATTTTAGTTCTATTTATTTATTTATTTTTAACGCCTGGTGGAACATATTATACTATTATACATTGTGGTTTGATGGTGAAGTTTTGTAGGCAGTTAATTTATTTTATTCCAAATATGTTTTTTTGTTGTGTTTTTTGTTTTTTGTGTCTTGTTTGGTGAAGAAGATTGGCCCCGAGCTAACATCTGTTGCCAATCTTCTTCTTTTTGTTTGAGGAAGATTGTTGCTGAAGTAACATCCATGCTCATCTTCCTCCATTTTGTATGTGGGATGCTGCCACAGCATGGCTTGATGAACAGTGTATAGATCGGCACCCAGGATCTGAACCTGTGCACTCCAAGCCCCTGAAATGGAGCATGCAAATTTAACCACTACACCACTGGGCCATCCCCAATGAACAGTTTTTTCTATTTTTTTTTTTTTTTTTCGGTAAGGAAGGTTGGCTCTGAGCTATCGTCTGTGCCAATCTTCCTCTATTTTGTATGTGGGACACCGCCACAGCATGACTTGACAAGCAGTGTGCACGTTAGTGCCTGGGATTGGAACCTGTGAATCCCACACTGCCGAAGCAGAGTGTGCAAACTCGATCACTATACCGCTGGGCTGGTCCCCCAGTCTTTTACACATTTTAAAGCTGAACAATTGATTTTCTTAAAATATTGAATTTCTTTAAGTCTGAATGACTCTTTTCCCACTTTATAGGAGTGCCAATAAAGTCTAGACTTCCCTAAGCATGTCAGTTTGAAATCAGAGTAAACTTTCTAACATATAGCAACAACATTCTCATTTAAGCAATATAATAAGGCACACGGAGACTTCTGACAATAAGAGAATTTATTTGTTAAACACATATTCTATTGGTAAATGAATTATATAGCAGTGCATCTACACAAGTATTCAGTACTTATATGTGGAGTTTCTGATTTGTTCTGCAGGTTCAGAGAATGTGGCCATAATATCAGGTTCTAAAATGTTTATTTTCTTATGCATTTGATCTATGGAAGACATTAAGAGTCTGTTTTGAATTCCAAATTTTGTGATTAACCAAAAATCAAAGAGCAAATTGTAGAATATGTACATTAGAGGACATTGAAGTGAATTAAAATTGATATAAGTAGTAACCTTTCCCAATCTTCTTCTGAGAAAGTAAAGTCACATTGGTAAAGTGTTTATTTTTAACAAATGATTAAAAAGTTACATCATGTTCAAAAATCTTTTTAAATGATAGAAAAGTAATTTCATTTACTGACTATAAAATACATACATTGTATCATGCTTGGAGAAATAAGACATTAGTATGATTTGTCTCTGTTTTTCCCTTTGGAAAACTTATATGAGGGAGAGAGGAGAAATATAAACTTAAATAAGGAAAATGCAAGGAAAAACATTATAAATATGAATAAAGAGGTTATAATATTTTAGTGGTTACTATGTTCAAGTAATGACCTCCGTTTTAAGAGGAAGGAAGTGTCAGCACAATGCAGGGCACTTTATGAATACTAAAATGTGTGTGGTGTATTCCAATTAAGTGATGTATTGTCAGAATTATTATATCCAATGGAAATAAGGAAATAAGTCAGCATCACTGACGGCCAATGGCATGGAAGTGAAGACAACCCAGTTATTATCTAGGAGAATATATTTAGATAACTTACTGTTTACACTTGCTTAAATATTCCACATCTTAGTGAAGTAATCAGTTAAATTGTGAATTTTTGTCCAGTAGACATACAAATAATTATGCTGTAGATAACCCTAGAAGATTATTACTCTGTAAAACGTAACTAATTTTGTACCTAATGCAGCAACCTCATACTAACATTTCTTTTTAATTGCTTCAGAAATATATCCTCTTAAATGCTCTTTGAACTGGTCATAGAATTGTACTGGTATAGAATCTTTTTTTTGCGGGGTGGGGGGTGAGGAATATTGTCCCTGAGCTAATTTCTTGCCAGTCTTCCTCTATTTTGTATGTGGGATGCTGCCACAGCATGGCTTGATGAGCAGTGTATAGGTCCACATCCAAGATCTGAACACATGAATCCCAGGCTGCTGAAGTGGAGTGTGTGAACTTAACCACTATGCCACTGGGCCAGCCCCTAAATATAGTCTGTTATATTTGCGTGAGAGTTATGTTTATTAACCTCTTGTAGATGGTAATATTTATATACATATATATATACACACACACACACTTCCACACACACACACGCACACACACACACTTCCTGGCAAATAGAATAGTATGGAATGTGGGGGTAAAATGGTAAATATTGAACAAAGCACTGTTGAAAGTTCTGGACCAGAGGAAGCAAAATTACATGATGATGAAAATAAAATTGAAAAAATAGGTCTGGAATAAATCATGGAGGTCTTTATAGTTGCTTATTTTTCTTTTATATTTGAATTTCTATTTATTGATTCATTGTCTTTTCTTTTTTTTGTGTGAGGAAGATTGCCCCTGAGATAACATTTGTTGCCAATCTTCCTCTTTTTGCTTAAGGAAGGTTATTGTTAACATCTATGCCAATCTTCCTCTACTTTGTATGTGGGATGCCACCACAGCATGGCTTGATGAGCATTGTGTAGGTCTGCATCTAGGATCTGAACCATGAACCTCATGCACCCAAAATGGAGTGGGTCAACTTAACCAATTTGCCACTGGGCTGCCCCCTCATTTTCTTTTTTTGTTTAAAAATATTACAAATTTACAAAAGCACAGGGAATAATATAAAAACCTTTATGTACTCAAAGTTTTTTAATTTAAAGGATATGCTTTATCTAGAAATTATTATATCATAATTATAATTTTGCAATTTGATTTTACTTTCAATAGATTGCTTCTGGTTTATTAATATTGTCTTTAATGGATCTAGTTTTTAAATTTTAATTTCTACAGTGTTCCACAGCATAAATAGATAACTATGTATTCATGTGACGTTTTTCTTGCTGGTTATTGAGAATATATCCAATTTTGCAGTTTATAAATAATAGGGTTATCGAAGATGTATCTGGTTTGTTAGTTTACAAAGAATTGTCTTGTCTCTGCCTCCCCTATGCACATGTGAATGTGTTTCTCTGGGGTATATGTCTTGAAGGCTAACTACAGATTCAGAAATTATAATCTTTTTTCAACTTTGGTAGATGCTGGCAATTGGTTTTGAAAGCTATATATATATATATATTTTTTTTTTTTTTTTTTCCTGGTGGGGAAGATTGGCCCTCAGCTAACATCTGTTGCCAACCTTCCTCCTTTTGCTTGAGGAAGATCATTGCTGAACTAACACCATGCCAATCTTCCTCTATTTTGTGTGTGGGATGCTGCCACAGCATGGCTTGATGAGTAATGTGTAGGTCCACACCCAGGATCTGAACCTGCAAACACTGGGCTGCTGAAGAGGACCACATGAACTCCACCACAATCCAACTGGGCCAGCACTCAAAAGTGGTAGAAATTTTTGCTCTAATCAGCATTCTTTACTCCAGACATCCCCAAAGGCAACACTTGGTACTGTCAGAGCTATTTTTTTTTTTAAATTTCTGTATTAGATGAATAACTCTTAATGGTGAGCTTTAACTTATTAAATTTCAAAGTCAACAAATGTATTAATCATTTAATGTAAATTTTCTTATTTGTGCCATATATATGTAATTATTCTCTACCCACAGTTATGAAAAGTATTCTATATAGTCTCCTAATAATCATGTAGATGATTATATGTATTGTGTGTGTGTGTATGTATGTATGTGAGAAAGAGAGAGAGAGAGGGATATATATTACTCCCTCTCATCCTGCCTAATTTAATATCTGTTATCAATGAGTTCTGATGTCTTATATATCAATTTCCATTCTTGATTTCTTATTTTACAAATTTATTGGCTATAAATGGACATGTGTTTTCCTAGTTTATTTAGCTCTACAAAAAATGCTTTCGGAATTTTGATTAGGATGACATTGAATTTATGGAAGAACTGATTTCTTTCAAGTATTTGGTCTCTCCATCCCTGAGGATGCTGTGGTTCATTTATACATGACCTTTTATAGTTCCTCCAATATCATTCTGAATTATTTTGTTAGATTTCTATTTAAGTAACATTTTGTGGCAATTGTAACCCAATATTTTTTCCTATTATATAAGCTGTGTTTTTACTGCTGATGTAAAGAAGTGTTATTGCTTTTGTTTTTATGGATTTTTTTTTTCATTCAATCAACCTTGTAGACCTCTGTTTGTTTTTAAATAGTTGCTGATAGATTCATTTGAGTTTTCTATATACACAATTGTATTTTATACAAATAACAATAATTTTGTGTCTTTGTTTTCAAACCTTATAATTTTTTCCTCATTGTTTATGTTCTTAATCTATTGGTTAGGACTTTTAGGAAAATGTGGTGTAGTAAATCAATTATGATTACTGACATATTTGGGCTGCTTTTTTCAAGCTGAAGTTATTTTTTAGCCCACTATTTATTTATTGGTGTTGTTTTTATTGTCTACTGAATCAAGTTGAATTAATTGAAATTTTAAAATTGTTCTTTATTTTCTTCCTGGTTGTAAAGTGGGATATTCGATTTAAACACAAAGGTAACCAATGTCTCTATTATTCCACCACATATCAAAGGAACTTGAACCACCCTCCTCTCACAGCTTCACTGCCTTAATTTGACCTTGTTTTTGACACCATCCATAATGCATCTCTCTCTCTTATTTTTAAAGGTGAATGATTCTTTAGATTCATCAATAAGTTCACAGGTTTTTTCATCTACCTTCGCTCCTTGCATCATGCTTCTTTATCCTGAGTTTTATTCTTTCTTCTGAGTTTCTTCTTGATAAAAGACACCCTTGAGTATTTTTTACTTTCCAGTAAATTTCTTAAAGAATTAAACTATCTCACATTTTATTGGACTAAAATCTTTGTATTTCCCTTATCCTTAAATTATATTCACATATTAATTGAATCAAAAAAATACTGAATATTTTTTATGTCAGATATTATTCTAGGTGCTAACGTTATAACATTGGACCAAGAGACAAAACTGCCCTCAATGAGCTTACAATCAATTAAGAGGAGACAATTGGTTATAAATAAATAAATTCAACGTATAGTACCTCTGATGGTTATTCGGAGAGGCAATAAAGAAGTGGAGAGAAGTCCTGGGCAGAGGGGGAGGAAGGCCAGTTTACAACACAGTGGTTGAGGAGAACTTTGCAATCAGAAAGACATTAGCTTTTGAGAACTTACAGACCTCATGCACTGGCTCAGGTCTTTGGCTTTTAGAGGAGTGGGATGAGAAACCATTGAAAGGTTTTCAACACTGGAGTAAGACGATCTTTCATTCTAAAAGAATATTTTCAGTTTGCACATTTACAGTGTGTGGAGGATGAGAAACATATACAGGGATATGAGCAGATGTTTAGCTGCAATTTTGTAGCTCAGGGAGGAATCAGATTTCAACCTGATTTCTTGTTAAAAAAAAGAAAGAGAAAAAGAACAAATATAAAGATTAGGAGGGGCCGGCCCTGTGGCCTAGTAATTCAGTTCTGTGTGCGGTGTTTTGGCAGCCCAGGCAGGAGTCCAGGGCGTGGGCCTACACCACTCAGCAACAGGCATGCTGTGGTGGCAACCCTCCAACAAAACAGAGGAAGACTGGCACAGATGTTAGGTCAGGGCAAATCTTCCTCAAGCAAAATAAGTAGATAAATAAAGATTAGGAAGTGCATTAAACAGATACATCTCTTAATTGTAGGATACAATTTTTTGTGTATTTTATGAATTTCCAAGCGTACTATGAAGTATGTAGTATTTAACAGAAACTTTCTTGCTCAGAATCTCTTAGGTAAATTATTCTACTAAGAGAATGTTGTGAAACTCTGAATATCAGAATTTATTGCAATAGCTTCAGATTTGCTCTCTTCAGACTGACTTCCTCCAAAAGATCTTAACAAGTTTTGAGTCTAATTTGTAATTTTGATTATTTACTTCCTGTACTTAAACCACTCAAATGGCTCTTTATTGCTTTTAGGATAAATTCCAAACTCTTTATGTGATCTGGCCTTTTTCTACTCATCTCGCTCATTCCCAGTCTCTTTCTTAAACACGGTGATCTTCAGTCATATTGAATTAATCGAAATTCCTGAACTCACTCTGCTTTTCTTGTATCTCTGTAACTTTCATGTCTTTTTTCCTTCTTCTGAAATGACTTTCTCCCTCCTTCTTTGTTGGCTAAGTTCTGTTCATTACTTCATATCTAGCCTTTCTTGGGAATATTTTCTATCTTCCTCCTCTTACCTCCAGAATGGAATGGTTCATACTCTTCTGTTGTACTCTCACAACTTCCAACCATCCATTATACCCATGTCAAAACTTTACTAAGGTGCATTTTTCCTCAATGAGATTAACTTCCTAACAAAGAGCCTTATACGTACATGGAAATGAATGGAGTGACTAAAATAAGTAATATGTTCATAATTTTGTGCTCACCTAAAATTCTGGGTGAACATTTTCTGCTATGACTTTAGTAACTGGTCTTTTTTCATGGTAATTGCCCGCTGTTTGTATTTTCTTGGCCACTTTCACTTTCCAGTGTTTTTTTTTTTAATAAAATTACTCTTGGAAGAATGTAGTTGGAAGAAATTTAGAAATTTGCTCCCATCCTCACTTAGCATGTGCTTTGCCCTAAATAGTTTTTTGTTGTTAGCTATATGTAGTGTTACTCAATTTCCTTTCCTCTTACACTCTATAATTAATCTTAGGAGCCAGCTGTGATGATCTAGTTATTAATTTCAGTTAAACTTGACATGTTTTCTCTTTAATATCATTATGTATGTCACATGTATCTTGCAGATGATGAAAGTTAAAAAAGTTGACCTAACAAGTGATTAACTGATTGTCTTTATTTTAAGTACAAGTGAAATTAATTTTATAACGTATGTTTATATTTTTAATTTTATAATGCAAATATAAGTAAAAGCATGAATATGACAAAGACACATCTGCATAAAGCACCTCTTGAGGATGGTATACTTGGCAAATAGGGTTTAAAATCAGATGTCTAAATTTCCCCCCATATGCATTTCTCTAAAGAAACTCAAATTCCAGGCAGGCAGCAGTAGTATATTATTATATAACTTGTGTAATCTAATTTGAGAGATGGATAGATTAACCTTAAAAACAACTTGGTTGAGTATGTTATTGGCTACTTGCCATTTTTAAATGGTCCCCAATAATAGTTTTGTGGAAATTCTAACTAGTATGCATTAAATTGAATGCACTTAAGTCCTGAAGACTTCCAGCTAGTTTAATAACACAGATTAAAATACGACAATACTACGTGTATAATATCAATAAATCTTCAATAATTATGTCTTTTAACAATACTGGATATAGTGAGTTCTAAAGAAAGAACACAAGTAACAAAGTTATGATTAGAAAATTTATGAATTTCACAGGCAAGAATTACTGTTATATATATGGTAAGAGCAATGATTATATATATATCTATATCCCTAGTAAGATATATATTTTATATGGATATATATTTTTTAAGTTCCTAAGATAGAAAGGAATATATATACTCCTGTCTTAGGAAGTAAAATAACTCTATCTTCTATGTATGTATGTATGTATGTATCTATTATCTACCTATCATTTCCGTATAATATGATAACATTATTTTAATGCACCAAAATGACTTTAAAAATAATTTAAAGAATTGTTAGATTTATCAAATATTTAAATAATTTAAAAATATAAAATAAATTCCACTTTACATTTTGTATGTCCTAAATATTTTCCAGACTTTTTTTAAAAAATACCAGAAATATCCTGATATTGGAAGCTGAAAGTTATAGTTATCCCTTGGTATCCTCGGGGAATTGGTTCCAGGACCTCCCACGATGCCAAAGTCTGCCATGCTTAAGTCCCGTGGCCGTTGGAAGCTGTGGGTTCCGGTTCCCTTGGATGCGGAAGGCTGACTGTAATTCCCAGGAATAATCTCAGTATGCACTCTTTAAAAATCACAACACTCTTTGTGGTGGTAGGATTTGACCAACTCATTAAAGCAAAATTGTTCTTGATGAATGAGTAGGCAAACTGTAGTACAGGCCTGCACGTAATTCTCAGCAATAAAGTGGACAGAACTTCTAATCGATGCAATAGCATGGATGAATCTCAAAGGTATCGCTTATGAAGGATGACCATCCCAAAAGCCTACATAGTTTATTAGCCCACTTATGTGACATTTTGGAAAAGAAAAAATATAGTTACAAAAAGCAGATCAGTGATTCCCAGGGCTTTATTTGAGGGTGAGGGGTGTGGACGACAGAGGGGCATCAGGAGGGAATTCGGGGAATGATAGAATTGTCTTTATCTTGATTATGGTGGTGTTTACATGATTGCATGCATGTGTCTAAACTTACAAACTGTTCATCAAAGAGAATGTTTCACTATATATAAATAAAAAGTAAGCTAAAATATAGTACCATTCCTATAAATAACTTACTACCTTCATCTAAATTGTTACTAAATATATTCTTCTCAAATTTTCTTTATGCAACAATTTCTAGAAGAATCTTTAAAGGCCCTTCTCCAACTACACCTCTTCCCTGTTATACACATTGAAAAATTTAAGTACAAAATTCCATTCGTATATTCAGTATATCTAAGGTATTTTGATAGAAAAAAATAGAATTTGGAGGTAGTTTATTATTTTCTTTTATTATCATTTAGGACGTAGACTTCAGCGTCTGCTGCTTTAAACCTGTAGTCACATAAAGGTGTCACATGGTGGTTGAAAGATAAATTTGTTTCAATGATGAATGTATTGATTTTCTCGTATTTTAAATTTTCTCTCCTTATTCCCTATCTTTCTGTCTTGAGTCAATGCACTAGAGTCTCTCTCCTAAGAAGCGAGAATGCTTGCACATTTATTGTTCATACATTGGATTCTTCTACTGTCATATATGTCCTCCCTTGGTCTTACATACTTTTTTAAAAAAAAATTTAATCTCCATTAAGCAATCTGCCTCTAATTACATCAGTACTTTGTTGAAAATGGAGTGTGTATATTGTGGGCTATACAAAAATTGCTTAATTTTTATTTTAGAAATAACTATTTTATTTTACTTATTATCTATAGGGAACTTGTTAGTCACTCTGATGCACTATGTTTACTCAATTTATTTATTTACTGATTTTCAACATACATTCATTAAGAACCTACTTCATGCCAGGTGCAGTTCCACATCGTGGAAATACGTGATTCATATGACTTGAACTCTGCTCTCAAGGACCCAAAAAGCACATAAGAGAACAATAATTTCATAATACTATAGGTATACATGATTATGTGGGAGCTCATAGACGGGAAAGGTGATTTTTGCCTTCAGGATTTGAGACTTTAGAGATGTGGCAATAAATTTGGGTCTTAAAGGATGGGTATGTGTTTGCTATGATGACGTAGCATGGCTAAGGGCATGGCAGCCGAGAGAAGGGCACATGGAAAAGAATATGCTGGGGAAGAAGATTAAACAAGATAATCCAGGACTAGCTATGGGAAAGCAGGAAATGTAAAAAGTTTGCACTATTTTGACATGATTTTAAAAAGTAAAAGATAATATAACCAAAGAAAATGTAGTTTTGTTTATAACTTAGAAAGTACTAGAAAACCTGACAATAATTTGGATGTTGATTTAGAAGGAGATGAAATATATTTTCATCATTGTACTTATACTGCAAATATTTGCCTTAGGTTTTGATATTCCATTGCATGGAATAGATTATGGTCCATTTACTGGTAAAAATGGTACATGAACTAATTATTTTCTACAAGAATTTATTTACAGGCATACTTCATTTTATTGCTTTATTGCGCTTACCAGATACTGAGTTTTTTACAAATTGAAGGTTTGTAGCAACTCTGCCTAGAGCAAGTTTATTGGTGCCATTTTTCCAACAGCATTTTCTGACTTTGTGTCTCTGTGTCACATTTTGGTAATATTTCAGAATTTTCATTATTATTCTGTTTGTTATGGTGATCTGTGATCAGTGATCTTTGATGTTACTATTGTAACTGTTTTGGGGCATCACTAACCACATCACAAAGACAGCAAACTTAATATCAATAAATGTTTGTGTGTTCTGACCATTCCACTGACTGGCTGTTTCCCCATCTTTCTCCATTCCTTGGACCTCCTTATTCTTTGAGACACAATAATATTAAAATTAGACCAACTAATAACCCTATAATGACCTCGTACTGTTCAAGTAAAAAGAAGAGTCACATGTCTTTCATTTTAAATCAAAAGCTAAAATGGTTAAGCTTAGTGAGGAAGGCATGGTGAAATCTGAAGTAGGTTGAAAGCGAGACTTCTTGCACCAATCAGTTAGCCAAGTTGTGGAGACAAAGACAAAAGTTCTTGAAGGAAATTAAAAGGGCTACTCCAATGAATGTATGAATGATAAGAAAGTGAAACAGCCTTATTGCTGATATGGAGAAAGTTTTAGTGGTCTGGATAGAAGATCAAACCAGCCACAGCATTCCCTTAAGCCAAAGCCTAATCTAGAGCAAGATCCTAACTCTCTTCAATTCTATCAAGGCTGAGAGAGATGAGGAAGCTGCAGAAGAAATGTTTGAAGTTAGCAGAGGTTGGTTCATGAAGTTTAAGGAAAGAAGGCATCTCCATAACATCAAAGTGCAAGGTGACGCAGCAAGTGCTGATGCAGAAGCTGCAGCAAGTTATCCAGAAGATCTAGCTAAGATCATTAATGAAGGTGGCTACAGAAAACAACAAATTTTCAATGCAAACAAAACAACCTTATCTTGGAAGAAGCTGCCATCAAGAACTTACATAGCTAGATAGAAAAATCCAATGCCTGGCTTCGAAGCTTCAAAGGACAGGCTGATTCTCTTGTTGGGGACTCAGGCAGCTGGTGACTTTGAGCTTAAGCCAGTGCTCATTTACCATTCTGAAAATCCTAGGGCTCTTAAGAATTAGGCTAAATCTACTCTGCCTGTGCTAAAAATGGAACAACTAAGCCTAGATGACAGCACAATTTTTTTAAAACATGGTTTACTGAATATTTGAAGCCCACTATTGAGACATACTGTGCAGGAAAAAAGATTCCTTTCAAAATATTACTGCTCGTTGACAATGCACCTGATCAACCAAGAGCTCTGTTGGAGATGTGCAATGAGATTAATGTTGTTTTCATGCCTGCCAACAAAACACCCATTCTGCAGCCCATGGATTAAGGAGTAAATTTGACTTTCAAGTCTTATTATTTAAGAAATACTTTTCTTAAGGCTATGGCTGCCATAGATAGTGATTCCTCTAATGGATCTGGGAAAAGTAAATTGAAAATCTTCTGAAAAGGTTCACCATTCTAGACGCCGTTAAGAACTTTTGTGATTTATGGGAAGAGGTCAAAATATCAACATTAGTAGGAGTTTGGAAGAAGTTAGTTCCAACCCTCATGGATGACTTTGAGGGGTTCAAGACTTCCGTGGAGGAGATAACTGCAGGTGTGGTGGAAATAGGAAGAGAATTAGAAGTGGAGCCTGAACATGTGACTGAATTGCTGCAATTTCATGATAAAACTTTAACAGATGAGGAGTTGCTTCTTATGAATGAGCAAAGAAATTGATTTCTTGAGATGGAATCCAGAACCTGGTACAGATACTATGAAGATTATTAAAATGACAGCAAAGAATTTACAATATTACACAAACAATTGCTAAGGTATCAGCAGAGTTTGAGAGGATTGAGTGCAATTTTGAAAGACATTCTACTGTGGGTAAAATGTTTTTAAACAGCATGCATGCTACAAGAGAAATTGTTCGTGAAAGGAAGAGTCAATCGATGTGACAAACTTCATCGTTGTCTTATTCGAAGAAACTGCCACAGCCACCCCAGGCTTTGGTAACCACCACTCTGATCAGTCAGCAGCCATCAACGTTGAGGCAAGACTCTCTATCAACAAAAAGATTAGGACATTTTTTAGCAATAAAGTATTTTTTAAGTTAAGGCATGTACATTGTTTTTTTAGACATAATTCTACTGCCCACTTAATAGACTACAGTATAATGTAAACACACTTTATATGCACTGGGAAACTCAAAAACTTGTGTGATTCACTTTTTTGCAATATTTGCTGTATTGTTGTGGTCTGGAACTGAACCCTCAACATCTCCAAGGTATGCCTGTATTTCAAAATCGCTTTAGATAATAAAGAGAAAAGTTCTTGGTTTTGGTATGTGGCCAATGTACTAATCTGATTCTAGATATCTAGATTATGTATATCTATTCTTCTTAAAGAAAATAATCCAAACATTTCCAAATGTTTATCTCTTCTCTGGGTAAGTATCTCTGTTAATATTTGTGGGATTAGAAAGCAGACCAAACCTAATCCTTACTCCTCAAGACCTGACAATGTAGTTGAGGGAAGTCATTAGAACAAGCACAAGAAAAGATAATTAATAATTAAAACCATATTTATGTCATAAAGTGGAGAACTGAGAGATATCACTAATGAGGAGATTACATATAATTCTAAAATATGAGATCATACTTTATTAAAAACAAAAAGCTAAGAAAAATTTTTAATTATATCTATTGTATTTAGAAGTAGGGCTTATTTCTTCATCACTATGATTAGTATAAGCCCCTCATCACTATTTTCAGAAATATTATTAAAAATCTTTTGCTTAGCTTTTACATAATATTTCTCAAAATGTTATCACAGCAAAGAGAAGCAGTGGAATGGAATAGAATAAAATGGAATGAAATGGAATACAGAGTTTGGCTGTGGGCCATTTCTTATAATGTACTCTTTTATGGAGTTAGACATGAAGATGAAGAGAGAACCACTAAAAAAAGCCATAAAAGGAGCAAGCATAAAAATATCTTTTAAACTTATGAATAAAATCATTACTGAAATTGAAAAAATGTTGAGTATCGGAAGCCCTGAATTATGGCAATGCAAGATCCTGTGCAATTTCTCAGAGCATATTTTCACTCATGTATATCTCTGAATCGAAGGCATATTTTACCGTTTTCATTCATACATTCAATTCACTTGATAGTTATTGTATTAGTAAAACATCTGTCTTTGATATTTGCTTTAACTTTAGTAAGATACTCCATGACCTAAACTGTTAGATACTCCTATAGCCTGAATGTGTTTTTCTTGCTATAATTCATACATTGAAACCTAATCCCCCGTTGGTGGAATTTGGAGGTGGGCTTTTGGGAGGTGGTTAGATGGTGAGAGGAGAGCCTTCGTGAATTGGATTAGTGCCCATAGAAAAGGGATCTGAGAGATCCCTTGCCCCTTTCTTTATCTGAAGACACAGTGAGAAGATCTATGTCTATGAACCAGAAAGGAGGCCATCACCAGACTCCAGTCTGCCAGCACCTTGATCTTGGACTTCCCATGCTCCAGAACTGTGAGAAATAAATGTCTGTTATTTATAAGCCACTCAATCAATGGTGTTTTTGTCATAGCAGTCTGAATGGATGAAGACAGAAACACACAACACATATACACATGCACATGGGAACTTAAATATTTTACTCCAATATTTTGTAATAGATTTCTTGTCCATTGCTCAAAGTAATTCTCATAAATTTGAAATACATTGCCTCAATTTTTCTCTAGCTTATAGAATTTATTTATATGTTTCAACAATGAGCAGTTTTGTAAATTTTTATATCTTAGATTTAATATTTTTTAATGTTGTGAATGAATAAAACATTAATTTATTAAACCATGTCACATTTAATCCTTAAAAACATATGTCAGATATTGTTATTTTAATTTTACAAAAAAATACAATTAAATGAAGACAGTATTGGTAAATTTCTTGTGAGATTTAAAAAGACACAATTTGAAGATATCCATTGGTATTCAATGATAACCAATGACAACACCATCTATATACTAATTCCCTTGTGTATAAATAATAGAAAGTATTTACCTTAATATTGTAAGTGAAGATTCAATGTGTCAACATTTGTGAAGATTCTTAAACATTCTTAGCAAATAGTAAATTCTTTATAAATGTTAACTCATTTTATTTTTACAATGTTGGTATTATTATTTTAATTAATATAGTTTTCAAATGTAGATGTGGTCTGCTTGAGAGACACACTGCTGAATTTATGTAGATTATGACATGCTAATTGACCAATTTCCATCAGTTCCAGCTCCTTTGTCCAATATGTTATTATTTATTTTAAGATCTGAACCCTTCCTTCTCCTCCTGTTCCTCTTCTTTAATTTCTCCTCCTCCCCCTATACTTTCTTCTCCTTCTCTTTATGTCTTCCAGGGCTTCACATTCTTAACAATAATTAAATAACTTGATTTGAAATCTGGTACCCATAATTGTTCAGCAGTTTTCTAGAATTTTATCTTTAATAAATAGAAGTCCACGTCTTCTCTTCTGTTATCACATTTTCCCCATCCCATGCAGTGGGTGAATCTCGACAGAATGTTACACTTGACCCAGCAACTTGGAATATACAAAAAGTTAAGAAAAAGATTAAGCCCTTCTCAGAATTGTGAGTGACTCAGTATGTATTGCATAATAACATTTAACATGAAACCCAAGGTTTTTGCAATATCTTTATTCCTAAAAACATGAACATTTGGTTTGGAACTGAAAAGTCTGGTAATTAATTTTGAATCATTCCATTTGCTTTTCTCAGTATCCCTGACAGGAAAGTGGAAAGCACACTAGCTATTAATAATCACAAAAACATCAATAGTCCTTTTTAAATCCATCCAAATGCTACCTCTCTTTTAATATATGAATTACTTCTCTACATTCACCTAAATCTTCCTATGAGATTGCTCTCTTAGCATGTACTATGATTTCTGAAAGTTATTTCTTTTTTATCTTCAAAATATGACATTTGTCTTCTTATTTTTTAATTGAACGTGGGTGAATTTCCTACAATATCTGAGAAAAAAACAGTCTGTTTATCTTTCTTGATTTCTTTTCTTTTTCCAACTTCTTCCATCTATTACTATCACTTTTCCTCCTATGCAGTTCTGAATCTTAGCTGAGTAAACGTATCTTTTATTTTTGCCTTTAGCTTCTGCTCCATGCTGATATAATTAAACATGTTACATAGACACTCGGAACTCTATAGTTAAATTTCCGCAGTGACTTCCTAATTGATTTACTCTCTCTCCCCATTGCCATTATCCTGCCAAACTTTCACTCCTGCTCCAGCACACAGCCACTAAAATACATGCTTGTTTATGACACATCCCTTATTTATGTCACATTTTCACTCCCACTAGTTACATCCATTAACAAGTCTCCACCTACTTGAAGGTAACACAAACTGCACAAAATGCTACACAGCCGTTTTCAAAAGAGGCAGTCCTGCTTTAGAAGCTGTTTTATGTTTTTGTTTCCTAATAACTGGGAGATTCTATGACACTCAGCATGTGGGACGAGAGCTGTAAGCTTTTCTTTATACGGAGAAGAATACCACAAAGCAAAAAATTGTCCTGCATACCACAACTTTTGACTTATGTGCTGATGAAAGCAATCTTACCAGATAATCAGATAAGCAAAACGAATAGAAACCAAAAACATCAGAACCACGCATGATTAACTGGGCCTAGAGTCTAAGTGTTTTCAACACGTGAAGACTAAGTATTTCAATGTTTTTATATACCGTTCATTTTCCTGTGACTGTATAATTTAATGAAAAAGCAGCTGTACTTTACTTCCGTCAGAACATTGCTTAAAATTATTTTTCACCATTTAAAGCACATATGACTGTCTTTCTTGTGGTATTTGTGTTGTCAGTGTAACATACACAATCTTGTAGCTGTCACATGCAAATACGTAACTGGAGATTTGAAAATACTTTTACCAGACTTAGAAGTAGGAAAGCTATACAACATGCGGTTTAAATAAAGATACTCTTGATAATGAAATGAAGTATTAAAATAACTAGCATTTAATATTTTTTGAAATACTTATTTCCTGATTGAGTTTTTATTATATTGGTGGAATTATAAAGTGATTATATTCAAAAACTATTTTCAAAAATAAATGCCTTCTAAAAATAACATATATCACCGTATGTTGAGGCAAAATAACATAATTGATTATCTAAACATTTGTTTTAAAGAGAATTTCTGTTTCCATAGATAGTAATTGGGACTAAAATTACTCTTGTACTGTAAACAACTAGACAATCAAATATATGAAACCAATATTTCCAGACATTGGACAACAAGAATGCAAGAAGATGAAGCCTTCAAGGAGTGAACAGATGAGCTGTAAACTGAATCAGGTTGAAATAAACTAAGTGAATAGATATTTTTATATCAACATTTATAACATTGCTGAGGTATTCACAGTATTCTTCAGAATCTGTCAAAATTTTGAGGGTACGCTTGAGTGGAAACCTTATTCTGGCCTGTTCTTGACTCTTTGCATCATCGCTCTGCAATGGAACAGCTTATTCTCCCACTGGATTTTTTAGTTATTATGTATGTTTCAGTTTATGATTTGGCAAATGTCGCCTTAAACTTGCTTGATTTATCTGTAATACTTCATAGTCTCCTCAAAATTTTTACCATTGTTTTTTGAGGAATCTCACTTAGCTTCTTACTTGAATATTTCTTTTATTACCCTGAGATACACTTCAAACATATTTACTCCATCTTGTCACATTTGGAATGTTTCTGTTTTTTATTTGAGAGCCCTTACATCATCCCTCTGAGGATCTCCTTGGTCAGCACTTCTATTTGCTAAGTGATGATATTGTGGAAGAAACAACCTGAGAGGAAAGACAACCAGCTAAAATTCTCAGAATTTACTTGCTAATCTAGTTTCCTTGCAGATTGTACTTAAATTTACTGGAGTGAAAAGGAAGTCTCATTCTTTCGTGTATTTCAGTATCTTTGGTGTAACTGTTACGGAAGAAATTTTTGGTTTTACTTTGGAATATCTACATACTCCCCAAATAGAAGAAACTTAATTTTTTTTTTCTCTATAGCACGTACGTTAGAGACCTAAAATTACCACTTTTAGGAAAGAGTACATGATGATAATTTAGACGTTGAAAGGTAAACCTACCTAAGTCTGGCAGATTCTAATTCTCTATCCTCTGGAGCCAAAATTAAATCATTACATTCTCTGCAAAATGCTTTAGGTTGATGCAACACCAATATGAATCTTCTAATTGCTCATTATTACTGCTTAGTTCTTCCACTGAAGTGGAAGCATCACATTAATTCCAAAATAATGACTCTTTTAGTCGTGAACTACTTACTGTGCAACGATGTAAAAATCACTGATTTATTAGAAAATAAACAAAAAATAGTGCAGGTGAATGGATCCCACTGTGGTTCTTATTTATCCTGCCTTGACAAGAGCTATAGTTTGGATATGCAGCTTACTCATATTTGATAGTCATGTATGTAAAATGAATTCTAATAATTTTTGTGTAACTTAAGATAATTTAAAAACGCAGTTGTGAATTTCTTCCTACATATATAACTTTCCAGTCATTGTAAAGTAAGATTTTACCAAGATCACTTTTCTTTTTACAGTAGAGAAATTCAGATATTTTACTTTCAGAATGATAGTAAACTTGTTTGAAAAGCAAAAGAGTCTCTATTATATCTTAAAAATTACACATTATTTTACATCTCAACCACTCTCCTTAAATACAAGATGCCAAACATAGAAGTTAGTGGAACTTCTTTCTTTTGTAACTGTAATATGGATGGAAAAAACTGAAAAAAAATTGTGAGAAGTGAATTCTATTCTTTATGCTGTGGCACTAGTGTCTTGAAAACAATTTTTCAGTAGCATGAAAATACATTGGGCCATATGAAGCTGTATTCGAAGTCCAAACAATTATAAATTAAAACAAATAGTCTTAGAGATTACTCATTTAGAGAAGTCCTAATTTAATTAAGAAACATGTGCTTCACTAGGAATTGTTTTTAACATGTTTGGATTATCTACTGAGCCACTCTCAAACATCTGGGTTGTTTTTCTAGTATCTGTAATGAGTTGTGCTAATCCACTGGTACTCTTTCAGCCTCTTCAGTTTTTCTCCAGTGAATGCCTTTGGGGGAAACATGTGTACAGCCCCAGAAGTACTTTTGGGGATGGATTAGAGCTCAATCTTTTCTGAACTGGTTCTGAACCCATTGTGAATCCTGTCCAGCCAATGAATTTGACTGTAAGCAGGCATTCTAAAAACTACAAACACCTAAATATTTTATCGTGTAGTGCTGGCATTTCGAGCAGTTGAATGTGCTATCTGTCAGTGTTCCCACATATCTTTGGTCACTCTCTGTATCATCCTGGTTTCATGCCTTCTGCTGGCCTTCATTGATGTGTTTGAACAAAGATAGTGTGCTGATAGGGTGTGTGATTCTTTTGGAAATAGTAGATGGTCTCACTTCAAGTCCCTCTTTCATTGATGACTCCTTAGAGTATGTAACCCTCTCTCCCTTCAGCTCCTCAAAATATCCAAACCCTCAAATATCCTTTTCAGGTAAAGTTATCCCTTAATTAGCTGAGTGGACATCTAAGCAGCCCTATGCTATCTCTTTCTTCTCTATTTTGCATGCTCCTTCATGTGAGTTGCAGAAACCATGAGTCAAATTCTGTATTCTCAGAGGGATATAAGCAGCTACTCTCCTCTGTTTCTTCCTAGCTTCCCAACATCAGAGTTCTTTCTTAATGTGATGGTAAAGGATGTCTCCACAAACTCCTGCCATCACAAGAGAAGAGAGAAGAAACACTTATCAGTCTCTATTTTCCCATATGTCAACAAATTCCAAGGGACTCACATCAAGTTCTCTCAACAACTTCTCAATAGATTTTGAGCGGTGATGCCAAGGTGGAACTGATGTTTCTATCTTGTCAAGTCCTCAAGAGTGAGGTATTGGTCTCAACGTCTTACAAGCAAATAATGTGAAGAGTGATGCTCTTAGGGAGTCCCTCTTTATTTGGCTTCTGGAGATAAATAGTCTTTCTCTTTTCCTTGGTAACTCTATCCAAAGAAAAGAATCACTGTCTTTCACAGAACTTTTTCTTTTCTTCTCTTCTCTTTTCCTTTTCTTTCTTTTTTTAAATCATATAAATAACCATACACAATCTTTAAATGTATTTATTTATCACAGACATATTATCTTTTTTTCCCACTTACGTAATCCTCATGAGGGAAGATACTTTTTCAGGCCTGCTTTCTGTTGCATCTCCAAAACTGTAAATAATAACTGAAATACACAATTCTTCATTTTTAAAGCAAATTAATGAATCCATGAGTGGATATTCTTTAACATGAATGTAAATGGACAAGTGCTCTACCCTGACCTATGAACTCTGCACTCTAAATTGGAAATCTGCCTAATTCAGCTAACTTTCAGGTCGACCTAAATCAGGTTAAGGTTTAGATCCTTCAAAAATTTCAAATATAGATAAAAGAGAAGCACTTATAATTCAAAGAGTACCAGTTTTTATCAGTCAAGGTGAGAGATGGATAATACACCAAATGATTGATTGGGCAGTAAATGAAGTTTTATGAAGAACTTCAGAGGAATTTGTGGATTGATATAAACTAATGGATATAGGGCCAGATAAATGGAAAAGTTAAAAGTAATGGAGAGCTCTAAAGATAAGTAACATTATTTACTTAGAGGAAGAAACGTACCCCAGGAATATTTTCAGTAAACCACAACAATAACAAAACTTGGTATGACATAAAGAATCACAATACGTAGAATTCATAAAATGCTGTTTGAATACCCACAGTCTGACTCAAGCAGTTTTATGTAGGGGGTTGTGTAAAGTTAGACTAATTCTTGCCAAAATAGGTGGCAAGAATAATGCCAGACTTATAAGTTTACTTTGCAGGCAGTGGCAACTTTGGTGATTTATCTTTGATTAATTGGCATCTTTCAGGTGTGTTGGGCCAACTGGCAATTAAATTTCTCCTTTTGTGGTTTTGCCTTTATTTATACTTATTAATTCCAAATTTAAGTTGCTGGATCATTATTTTATTTTTTTACTTTTACCAATAAATTCTACCTATTTTGCTTCTATTTTATTTTTTCTTCAGGTACTTATCTAATAAATAGTGATTATTCATTTCCAACACAAATCATACAGATTTTTTACTCTTACTTTTTGAATAAAAACTTTCAGCCCCATTTGTGGCCACACTTATGAGTTCTAGATATACTGCAATTAAGTCTTTAGTTACATGAAATTACATAAAATGATCATTTTCCTTGAAACCAGAGCTCAATTACTCTGCATTCAATTTGCTCTTCTTTTTCTAGTTTCCTAAGGTGGAAACTTAGATGACTAATTTTAGATCTTTCTTCTTTTATAAACTTCCCTCTAAGCACTGCTTTTGCTGCATCCCACATGTTTTGATAAATTGTGGATTTTTTTCATTTAGGTTAAAATACTTTTCAATTTCCTTGAGATTTCTTCTCTGACTCGTGTTATTTAGAAGTATGTTGTTTAATCTCCACATATTTTGGGATTTTTCACTTGTCTTTCTGTTATTGATCTCTACTTTAATTCCATTGTAGTCTGAGAGCTGACATTGTATGGTTTCTACTATTTTAACTTTGTTACAATGTGCACAATACGTAAGTGATACAACCTACTAAAGTATGATGGCATACTTAATAATAAGGATTTCTCTTTTAACAGGCTAAATGGATATTTATTTGCTGTTAACATTCATGCTTTCAAATTGGAGAGAAACTGGGAATGTATTTGCATCGTATGAGAAGAATTTCAACATAGATGTCTTTAAATAAAGAGAACAAATACTTTACTGTGAAATAAATGATAAATAGTACTCTTCAAGACTTACTTTCTTCATAAGTAATTGTTATGGAGCTGCCTATATGTATATTTTATTATTTATATAATATAATCTATAAATCACATAATATACATATTATTGGTTGGCTTAGAAGAATTTTTAGCTAAATGATCTAATTAATATTTTTTAAGATCCCTGAGTGGAACTGGGTTCCTGTTACCTCTTTAACTGAAGCCTCCCTTTTGCTGGCCAAGTTTCAGCCACAGTATCTGGTCTACTTTTGAACATGCCAGGAACTTACCTTCTCAAGGCTTTTGCGACTTACCATGCTTTCTGGAATGCTTCTTGCCAAATATGCTTGTGATTCGCTACTCACCACCTTTCATTTCAGTCCTGGCCCAAACGTTGACTTCTCATGGAGGCCTTCTTTGAGTAGCTCGTCTAAAGTAAAATTTAAAATTCCATCCTCATCCAGCACTTTCTATCTCATTTTCCTACCTTATTTTCCTACAGAGTATCCATTATTTATATTAAAATATAAATACTTACTATTTTTTTTCTTTCTGTCTCTTGTAGGAGAATTAGTTCTATGAAAGTAGTGATTGTTCCTGTCTTGTTTGCTAATATATCCCTGGTGCCCAGTACAAGGTAGGCCTTCAATAAGTTGTTTTTGAACGAATAAAAACATCCTTGAAAGACTCTGTTTTACTTAATGGTTGGCTCACTGCCTTGTACTGACCTGATCCCACACAGTCAGAGATACATTTCTCATGTAAACTTAAAATTGGCCTCCTTCCCATTTTATCCTAAAGGAAGTACTTATTTTTTACCTCTATCACAATTGGGAGCTAGAGAAAATTATGTACTCCTCTCTTAAAATCTATTTGGGAAAACTTAAACAAAATTTTTATTTGAATAATTTTAAATTCATTTTCTTATTGTTTATATTGTTTCATTAAAAATTATCAAATGCCTAAACTATCAAATGACATTCACTTTTATAAACGTTTCAAAAGTCAATAATATTTTCGACAGAAATGAAATCGCTGTTTACATTTTGAGTGTTTTCTTTCAGTTTTTCTCTCTCCATTCCTACCTTATGATATCCATACTGCCTTGTTCTTAACAAAATCTTCTTACATAACATAATTCACAACATATGGATGTGAAAAATTTACTAAATTATTTCCTGTCTTTGTCCTGGAGGTTATTTCTAATTAGTTTTAACTAATATTAAAATGAACGTTTGTGTAATTTTTGGTACATTATTTAATACTATTTTATTATGAAATATTCCCAGAAGACTATAAAGCCAAAGAAGCCCATTTTAAAGATTTTGTTGTGCATTTCCAATTTTCTTTCCTGTCAAGCTTTATCAATATACGTTTCCTCCAGATACTGAGTATCTCTTTTTATGACAGCCAACACTTAAAATCCTTTAAATAAATGTTCCTTAATTTAATAGAGACCTTATACTTCATTATTATTATTATTTTTTACTTTTGAGATAGAACATTAACAGATGTTTATTAAGTCTAAATGAACTTTCGATATCATTTTCTCATTAACCTCAAGTGTTTAGCATTTTTATTATCTATTTCTTCAAACTTTTTCTATATTTGGTTAACTCTTTATTATATATATTTGCACACATTTCATACATATGATTAATTGACTCTCTATAATATATAAACTTCTTTATTATAGATAACAATTTTCAATATATTTCTGTGATCCATTCATCCTGTTTTTGATGTACACTCTGCAATACTATGCGTAACTGCTGCCTTTCCAAACAATATATCGAAAGGCTGGAGAATTAGCCAGCTAAGTGGACAAGAATATAGTCGTGTTTTTATCATAGTAAAAATAATTAGACGCCTCACAGACATGACTATTTTCTGCCCTATTTCAAGCAGAAGTGGTATACCTGTCTTGACAAGTTTGATTTCTGTTGTCAGATTACCTGGGTTACAATTCCAACTACACCAATAGCTCGTCATAGAACTTTAGGCAAAGTAATTTCTGTGCCCTTTGCTATCCTCATCTGTTAAAAATGGGGATTGTTATAGGATGAAGTATGTCTCTCCAAAATTCATATGTCGAAGTCCTAAGCCTCAGTGATACCTCAGTGTGACTCTATTAAGAGACAAGATCTTTCAAGAGGTAATTAAGGTTAAATGAGTTCACTAGAGTGGATCCTAATCCAACGTGACCAATGTCCTTACAGGAAAAAGAGATTAGGAAACAGGCAAAGAGGAAAGACCAACTGAAGGCCCAGAGCAAAGACGACCATCTACAAAACAAGAAGAGAGGCCTCAGAATGAAACCAATCCTGCTGACACCAGCATCTTGAATCCCGTCTCCAGAACCGTGAGGAAATACATTTCTGTTGTTTAAGCCATCCAGTCTGCGGTGTTTTATTTTGGCAGCCCTAGAAAACATACAGGGATCACAGTTTATCTAACGCATATTATTGTTACAATGACTCCACAACTTACACAAATAAATTTTGTAGAATAATATTTGGCATATAGTAAGAACTTAATATACTTTGCCATTCACATTAAGTGATATTTTTATGAATTTAAAAATATAAACTCTAAATAGGCAGATAGCAGGTGCAACAATAAATTTCAGACTATAGATGATTCACAACTTTCTTTTTTGCTTGAGGAGGATTCACCCTGAGGTAATATCTGTGCCAATCTTCCCCTATGTTTTGTATGTGGAATAGCACCACAGCATGGCCACCAATGAACCGTGTGGATCCACGTCTGGGAACTGAACCCAGACTGCTGAAGCAGAGTGTGCCAAACTTAACCACTAGGCAAAGGGGCCAGCCAGTACAACTATTTTATTAAGAATGATATTAAGTATTTAAAAGTCAAGTAAATTACATTTCCAGTATGCTGTTCCACACAAGCATATTTGGTAAAGATAGCAGTTGGGGAAACAAAAGACTAAAAATCTTCCCATAGGGTGGAATTTCATGAATTAGTTTTCTCTTTCCAGAATATTAGTTAGAAATAATATGTTCCAAATGTCTTTTGAAAAATCCAGCTGAATGATAAATCTGAAAGAGAGCTATACCTAGAAATAGGAAGTCTGGATTCTTTTCCAAATTGTGTTGTCAACTGCTTATCATACTACAGTGCTGCTGATGACAACCACTACTAAATAGTCCTGTCCACTTACTGAGTTCCTACACAATGCTGGACATCACGATAATCACTTTCAAAGCAATGCCTAATTTAAGCCTTATAACAAGGGAAAGAGTTCTGAACTATTATCACTTTCATTTTACACACAACAAAATGACTTAAAAAGTTTCAATAACCTGGTAAAATTCTCCTGGGAAGAACTTGGAAGAATCAGGATTCAAGTCCAGCTGTATTGAATCTAAAGATAGCAACTAAAGTGTATTGTGAACATATTCACTATATTAGGGCTTGTCTTTTTTGGACCACCTCAGTAAATAGGGAAATTTGAATAATATAACATAGCTCCTTTCAATTCTAAATTGGTGTGATCCAGTAACTTCAGATTCTAATACCTTTAAATTATACAAGGGCTCAAAAATAATTTCTCAACTGCTCTTGGGAGAAAATAACTCTCTAGAATTTAAAGAATTGACTTCAGACAATGCTGATGGTAAATATGTCTTAGATTTTTTACCGAGAAGAATTTACTTCCACAACAATCCACAGAAAAATTTATATATTTATTACCTACCAGCAGAGACACATTTTTTTCATATGAGGTACCAGAGGTTGAAAAATATAGAATTTAACATAGCATGAACAAATGCTAACCTTTTGATGACTTAAGTCTCGTACAATCTTTGCATGTTTTCTTTGACATAACCAAGTGAACATATATAAATAGAGATGTATTTATAAACTAACTTTCTTATGATATATTTAACATAACTTTAGTGCAAGGGAAAACTATCAGCAAGCTTGAATTCGGCTCTCACAAAATCATTAGCTGAGGTTTCTAGGAAAAGCTATGGACAATTAAAGAGACATATACTTTTAAAAAACTCTTAGACCCTCAGTTTCCAAAAATAAAAAAAAAATAAGATTCTTAAATCACAAATCTCATAGCCCTGCATCTCCCAATAAAAATGATTTTTCTATTTCTTACCATTAATCTTTCAACCTACTGTTGAAAACAAAAATTATTCTTCCATCTTGTCATGAATCTGTCAAAGGCACTGCTTCCAACAAAATTGACTTCTCTAATTTATGTTTCTTTCCCTGAATCTCTCAAGCCCATGTTCCCAATTTAAAAAAAAAAAAATCTTATTCTGTATTTTGAGGTCTTTGGGTCACAGGAACATTGAATTTTCATTTGGTTAAAGTTTCCTTCTGGTGAAAATATTTGTAACTAAATAAAATATTTACACTGTATATATATATATATATATATATGTATGTGTGTATATGTATATATATATATATATCTTTTTTCCATGCATAGAAAAGAAAAAGTGTTTTCTTAATAGACTATTTGAGCCCATGATCATTTTAAAACACATAAATGTCTTATGCTTGAAATATATAAACACATTCAAAATCATAAAATAGGTCATATTCCATGGCTTGTTTTATAATTATATATTCCATGAATATTACTTTCCATTTTTGCCAGATACATACACAATACAAATCATCTGCAAATTTTTTCATGTTATATTTTCCTTTTTGTCAGGGGAAAATCTGTAGTTGCAGCGAAGAGGGGAGGAATCTTGTCTTTTGACTGAATCCTGAGTGACAAACAATATCTGGCACAAGATATTCATCGTTAGCCCTTTTTGATTGCATGCATTAAATAAATAAATAGTAGATTTACCTGAAGGCATGTCTGTCGATATTTTGCAAATGTCACACAACATAAGATCGTTACATGTACTTTTTTAAAAAATCTCTTTCAGGGCCAAGGCTTATATCATAGACAGAGGAAGAGAGTGAGCCAAGGAAAAATTTGCTATTTATTCTGGATAGGCCAATTATCCACTGGCAGACACAATTAGAACACAATCACTAAGCAAAATAGTTACCATCAAGTTCTTAAAGAATTATTATGTGAAAAAAGAACTTAGATATTTTTGATACCAAGAGGGAGAAATTGAATGAACAATGTATATATTGCAAAGCATATTACAATACATGATTTTAAATTAATCATGAATAGATCAGCAGCATTACACCAATCATATAAAGGAATGGCCAAAGTGGTGACATATCTTGGGGAAAGTTTGCTAAAAGGAAATGTTAAAAATAAGAGAAAGTTATCAGCTTTCTGACTCCTAATATGTGACATATGCCATTGCATATGCATAGTTTGCATAACAAAAATACTTTCTTTCCAGCCTGGAGCAATTAAATAAAAGTCTACAGAGTTTTCGGGAAACTAAAAAGAAAAGTTTCCTACAGAAAATAACTTAGAAGCTAGGTTCTCCTCAGCTGGCGTGTTGAAAGATGTTTTAAGAGAATTTCAATATGACCCATCTCTAAAAGAGGGTCACTTACATCTCAATGATGATTATTGGTAATAATTGGATATATTAAAATTATCATATGTTATATTGTTTTGTGCCATCAGTTTACTTCTAGTTAATGTTAAATTGTATTTCTCCTAACACTAGATATTCTTGAAAACAGTTTTAATAGCTTCAAAATATATTACATCAGAAATCATATAAAAATGAAAATTTAAACATTATTACGCACATTTAAATGAAATAGATAAAATTTTATTTTAGAGGTAATTATATTTTTATTTTAGACAAATGAATAATTTAATCATTGACTTCTGTAATAAAAGATAGAAAAATACCTGTTTTATTGTATTGCACTCTAAATAAGGATGAATTTTAGATTTGAATGTTTGTATTTTATTTAAACAAATATGATGAAGCGAAAAACTTACTACAACTTCTTACTTATATGTCTTATTTAGTTTTTGGAATCATCATGACCAATTTATGCATTAATGAAACTGATAGGCTTTTTTACTCAAAATAACATTACTGCCTGGTATGAGATGAGCACATTTTATTATTAAATTTCTTGGACTATTATTTGAGACAGGATGCCATAATGCAATTTGAATGAAAATTTAGTCACAAAGATTCACAATTCAAGAAATATAATGGATTAAATATGCTAAAACCTCACCTACTACAAAACATCTAGAAGTTACGAAAAAATATGATGATGATAAATGGAAATGCATGACTATGTTAACATGAAAACTACTGAGAATTTTCAGTACAGTAAAAAGAAGTAAATAGAAAGTACAGGTTATGGTGGGAAAAATGATCCAAAATGTGCCAGCAAAACCACAAATACAAATGGATGAAGTTCTCCTGTTAAAAGATACAAGTTTTAAAATTGAATGAAAAATCTGGTTATATGCTACTTACAGGAGAAACATTTAAAACAGAAAATAAAAGGCTTTAAAAATAGTCGTAAAGCTAAGCTATACTAAACAAAGTTGAATGAAATAAAAATAAGTACAAGTGTATTAATAATCAGGAAATTTATATTTATGAAAAAATATTGTTAGGACAAAATATTGGTCCCTAAATAATAACAAAATAGTAAAATTTCAATACAAAGAAAATTTTAGTTCTTAAATAAAAGTATGGAAATTAATAATTGACACAATTTCAAAGAGAAATTGTCAAAATCAACAGTGACACTATGAGTTTTCCACATGTTTTCATCTTTTCTGGGTGATTTATAGTGTGTATGTGTTTTGGGTATGATCATGGTTATGCAATTTAATCTATGTATTTACTGAATTGTGAAGACTTACTATAAAATTTTCATTCAAATTTTATTGAATAACTCTCCTTGAAAAGAAAAATTGCTAAAAAATCTAGTACAAAAAAATAATAAGAATGGCAACAAAGGGCTGGCCCCGTGGCCCAGTGGTTAAAGTTCCCGGTGCTCCACTTCGGATGCCTGGGTTCATGGGTTCATATCCCAGGCGCAGACCTACTCCACTCACCAGTCATGCTGTGGAGGCGTCCCATATACCAAGTAGAGGAAGACTGGCACAGATGTTAGCTCACTGCTAATCTTCCTCAAGCGAAAAAAGAGGAGGATTGACAATGGATGCTAGCTCAGGGTGAATCTTCCTCGTCAAAAAAACTGAATCAGAACAAGTAGAAGACAAATAACAAGCTTGATGTAATGAATACACATTGAGTCTTCCATCCAAAAATGCTAAAATACTCTCTCTCCTTAAGATGTAGTGGACTAATTACAAAACTAGACCATCTATCTTGTCATGAAACAACTATCAACATATGTATAGGGATCTTGAGCATGAAGAATAATTTTGCCCACATTTGCCTTCTCTAATCAAATTACACTCAAGAGAATAGTTGGACATCAACAGAGAAATGTAAATTAAACCTAACATAGAGATAGCTCACGTATCAAAAATTGTCTTAATGAAATTAGAAAATACATATATTTTCAACATATGATTTCAGTAGTCACTAAAATACTATATTGCAAAATGTGTAAAACGCATTTAATATATAGGGGAAAATATATCTTTAAATGCTTATGGTTGAAAAAAAGAAAGTCTGAAAATGAATGATCTAATTATCCAATTTAAAAGTTATAAAAATAAAGTAAATCCAAGTAATTGGAAGGGAAGAAATACCAAAAAAAGTAAGCTCAGATTCAAATGAATAATTAACAAACTTTAGAGGATCAACAAAGCGAAAACCATCTTATTTGAAAAGTGCAAGGAGGGACTGGCCTGGTGGCACAGCAGGTAAGTATGCACATTCTGCTTTGGTCACCCAGGGTTCACTGGTTCAGATCCTGGGTGTGGATGTGGGACCACTTGGCAAGCCATACTGTGGTAGGTATCCCACATATAAAGTAGAGGAGGATTGGCAGCAGATGTAAGCTCAGGGCTAGTCTTCCTCAAAAAAATAATAAATAAAATTTTTAAAAAAGTAAGGAAACAGAAAAGACCCTGTAATATAGATTTTAAACAAGAGGGGGGAAGAGACAAAGAGAGAGAAAGACATTGCAAATAAACAACATTAATACCAAAAGGAAACATTATTACTTATACAGAAGTAATTTATTATATCCATGATGTTCCACTTTATTTTCACAGCACGACAAATACACTCTGTGTGGTTATGAAACTTGAAGCGGAAGGAAAATGCACATATAAATTACTGAAAGGCCTGCTTTTCTTGGTGGATGAAGCAGAATTGGGATTGGATGTTAGCCCCCTCTTCCCCGTTTTGCCACTTCTTTTGCGCAGAAGACAGCAGCTCTGGTGACTCCAACAGATTTTAGCATATCTCACAGAAGAAATTATATTATTTCTACAGTGGATAATTGAACAAGTCTCCTGAGTCATGATGTGGTCATCTTAGGCATCTTCTGAAAGCCCAAAGCATTTCCTAATCTAGCTGCTATCTTGGTATATATGTAAACCATTCCCAAAATTTGAGAGCTCCCAGGTTGCGAAACTCTAAGTCAAGCTTGCCAAATAAAAACGGCCTCACTGTTGTCTTAGAAAATTTTCAAAAACTTGAGGCTTCTGCAGTAAATATATTGTTTCTCTTATTGACTAGCTTGATGGAGATTTTTACAAAATGTATGTTGGTTTTGAAAGAACGTGCATGATCCCTCTTTATCACAGTGCTCTTTGTTGCTTTGATTTTCTTATACTTGATTTAGGCAAAATATTTTGTATCCCAATTAATAAGTTCCTAAAAGCAATTGCAAGAAAGAGAGAAAAAATATTGTATTACATGTATCTCAAAATGGAAAATCATTTGTTTAAATACAGTCAAAGCAGGATCGCTAATTGATGAATTTTTACCCCCTAAAGCTGCATGAAATGACTACTGTGCATGTATATAACAATTAAAATATGTTGACAACAATTTAGTTGGTATCCACTGAAACTGACAAGCACTATTCAAACTAGAAAGTAAAATGAAATCAGTCAGACATGGTATTATATGTCATTATAATTTTGCAGTATCTGAATCAAAAGCAATTACTAATAAGTGTATTTCCATGCTCAGAATTCACAAGGATATAAATGATGGCTTCTTGTGTTGCTTTTCTTTCCTAACAGACTGATGGCCTGCTGATGTAACTCACCACCTCTGTGGGCTTTTGTGCCAAACTGATAACATCATGGCTATTCAGGTTGACTGTAGCATAGCTCGCCTGATTCTAATCTTTCCAGTTGGCTGAGTAATATTTTAAGTACCAGACAAACATGTAGTTGGAGAAACCCTTTGAAAAGAGCGTATTTGTGTGCTTAATCTTCTAATTTTCCTTTTTTTCCTTGTCATTTGGGGAAAAAATATATACACTTTTTCCAGAAAAAAAGAAAAAAAACCTGGCTGGGTATCCCTGCTAGACCCAGCCAACAGGCAACTTTAGTCACAGTCTGAAGTCTCACTTTGGCTGATAAAGTACTTTTCCTTTCCTGTCTAAACTAAGATACAAACTACAGAACTATAAAAATAGTTTGAGAATTACTATTTGAAATACTTCTCACAGCCTGAGCGCTGTACACACAGTCAGTGCCACTCAATCCCTCTAAATAAATATATTAGTTATTAATTCCTTTCACACTAATACAGGAAACCCCAAGAGGTTCATACATTTTTAGTGCTATAATGTGACATACATTAAATGGCTAAAATATGTTCAATGAAAGAAACAACATGAAGTACGTGTCAATCATGTAGATCATACTGTTCAGTTGAGCAAATATGGATTCCAGACGTGTGTATGTGTGTGCATGTGTGTGTGTTGTGTTGGAGTATGTGCTCAAGAGACAAAGTTGAAAAATACGTTGCTCTTGTGAAACTGACTCTTTAGTGGAGAAACTAGGCAAATAAACCAATAATTTCAGTGACATAGATCTTGGGGGGTGTTACATACAGCAACCCAGGAAAGCGGAGAAGAAAGACATAAATGTAAACTGAGGGTTCAGGAAAGGCATTTTGGAAAAGCTGATCCAAAACCTGAATAGTGAAGGTGCACCAACATTTAGTAGGAATACTTTAAGCTGAGAATATTAGAAGCAAGATCCTAGTAATAATAATAATGATGTTAATGATCATAATAAATTAAAATTAAAAATAGATAAACCTACTCGAGCGTTTTTTATGTTAGAATTTTCTTTGCTTTATTATATTATTAATCTTCACAATCTAGTTCCATTTTGTGTTAGACTCAGCCTATCACTAAGCAATGTTGTGGCTGGACAAGCCCTTGTGGTTCTTATGATTACAAGACGTCCTTCAGCAATAACTATCAGGAAACTTTGAAAAAATAAAGTTTTATTACTTACAGGACCTGGAACTTACACAGCACATCTGGGGCCACAAAGCGAGGTCACGGAGAGAGAGAGCACTTGGGCCTGGGTTCCGCTTTTACTGGAGTCGAGGGTGGGGACCTACGGTTTTGCAGGCTCAGACTTTATTGGTGAATTTAAAATTTAATGAGTCAAAATTTAAAGCATGGGAAGAGGAAAAACAAGTGGCTAAAGCGGTCAGTAATTGAAATCAATCAAGATTTCTAAAACAAAGGAGCCTCAGTGTGGAGAGGCAGGCTAGCTCTCCATCTAGCGTGTGTCTGGCAATGTGTTCATCCAAGACTGCCTCCACAGTCTTAATCCACTTAAAAGTGGATGTCTCTTTGAAGTGGATACCTCAGCAATCAAAGCTTAAGTCAGGCACTTGCATTACAAAAAGTATATAAATAACCAACTGTCAGGGTTTACATTACAAGTTACTATTATAATAACCTTCATTTTATCATATGAGAAGACTGAGGCAAAGAAAGAGCTCAAAATTGAACAAGAATACACAAAGTTGGGAAGCCAGGATTTGAACTCAAAACTCTTGAAATACTACAGTTTACGAGGTAAACTTTAAGTTTATATGTAAACCCATTATATACTACCACTGTTCTGGTAATATGTCTTTATAAATATTACTTTTTATTGTGGTAAAACATATATAACATAAAATTGACCACTGTAACATTTTAACGTGTACACTTGAGTGGAATTTAGGGTATTCACAATATTGTCTGACTATCATCAGTATCTAGTTTTAGAACATTTTCATCACCCCAAAAGGAAACTCCACACTCATTAACCAGTCATTCTCCATTTCCCTCTTCTCCCTATCTTTTCCTGTACTTTGGACTATATGTGTTTGTCAATTCATATTTTTGGCCCATTTTCTCCTCAGGTTGTTTGGCTCATTCTTATTGATTATACAGGTGTTGGCAAGAAACTTTCCACCCTTTTGTCTTCAGTGCCCTTGTTTCATTCTTGATCTTGACCACATTTGATTTTTATGCAAGTCTAGATAAAAGTTATTTACAGCCAATACTTTGAAATATTATTCCATTGATTTTCACTAATACTGAGGGTGGAAATGCTCAGGCTTATGTTTGTTCCTTTGAAAATCATATGTATTTATTTACAATTTATTTAAGGTCTTTTCTTTCTTATTGGGGTTTTGTAGTTACGCTATGATGATTCTAGGTGTGGAATTAGATTCATTTGTCCTATATAAAATTCACAAAGGTTACAGAATCTGAACAATTTTATCTTAAATCAATTCCGAAATTTTCTCCTCCAGTACATCTTTTTATCTAGCTTCTTCACCAGCTTTTTCTGATTTTCCCAGTAGATAAACACTAAAGTCTCTCATTTTGCTCTCAACTTGCCTTTTATTTTTCTATCTTTTTTTCTGTACTGAATTCTGAGTAATCCTATTAAGAACTGTATTCCATTTCATTTCATTCATTTTTTCCTCATTGTATCTATTCTATTTATGTCATCTGAGATCTTTATCCATTGCTAGAATTTTTATTTTATTATTTTCCAAATCAGATTCAGTATTTTTGTTAGCTCCTTTTTCCCACCTACTTGAACATCCCCTTTTATTATTAAAACATGTTATTCATACTTTTTATTACACTACATCTGATTCTTTTGTTTATATTCTGTTAACTCTTGATCGCAGTAGCCTATTGTTTGATTGCTTTAGTTTCTTGTATTTAGTCCGTGGCTATTGCACTACATTATGCAGAAAACTTTGAAGGTCTATGATAACATCTGCTGCTATAACGAGGCTATGTTTACTTCTGCAAAGTGTCTGGAGTATTGACAATACTCAGAAATTCTACAGAAATTCTGTGCCTTGGTATTTGGGTTCTGTAGGTCATGTTTTCTGGTCTTGAGCCTGCTTCACGCCAAAGTGGAGATTATGAATCATCAAGGAAGGCTTTCTGTACCCCACTCCTTCACTTGTCAAGTTTAGTTATTGACTCTTTGTATTGGGGAGTGCTATTTTCTTCCCAGGTAGATATTTTATCAAGCATTCATATTTTGAAGTCATGGCTTTATATTAAGGGGCTTGTGGTGTGACTTATTACCTTGTCAGTCCAAGGCTTTTTGTTTTGTTTTTCTTTACATTTATTGGATTAAACCATAGGCCTAATACCTCCTAGTATTTGTGTATTTCCTCAGAGCAAATGTAGATTTTTGAGAGCTTTCCTCTTTGAGTTTGTGCTTTCTTCTAGATATTTATTTTTTAATTTTAATTTAGTTTTTTTTTTAACTTTTTTGCTATCTAAGCTATGCACTTAAAGATTTTTAAAAAGTATTCAGCATGTTGAGGGAGGTTTCAGAATAGTCAGTGTGTCACATTGCCAGAAACAGAAGTTTTGTCATAGTACTTCATTTTAATTAGTATTTAAAGGATAATGTACCAAAAAAAGTAGGGAGAGAGTTGATAGTCCTGACATAAATCCTTAACAGGCATTCAACATCTTGAACCTGGCAGAGAGTTAGCCATTGATGATTAAGTAGCTAGGAAATAAAGTTCTTTTTCCCTTTTGCAATTACTGATTATAGCTTTTAGCTGTTTAACCCACCAATTGTTACCTGTGCTGCTTAGGTGATATGCTCTCTGGCTACCACTAGGCTCCTATCGATAACATCTCCCTGGAGCCTGGGTCACCATGGTAATGGGTGTGGGAGTGGTTTTTCAGGAATTAGAGCTCCTTGTCCACTTCAGGCCAGTTGAGACCACCAGCTCATCAACTGGGCCTGTGCAGATGTCTGATAGGTGACCATTTGATGTCGAGAGGCTAAAAACTCCACCCTCAGGTCATGCTAACGCTGCCATTTTGTGAACATGCATCCTATGAAGAGGCATGGAGTCTGATTATGCTTGCACAAATCATCAATTACCTCACCTCTCCTCACCTCCAATCACATCTCTCCACATTTGAGACCACCTTGCCCCCTATCCCAAAAATATCCCTGAGTCCCTATTTTCGGGGAAGTGAATTTGAGACTCATGCTCTCACTTCCTCTCATGGCTGCCTTGTGAGTAAACTCCCTCTCTGCTGCAATCTCATTGTCTCCATGTTTGGCTTTCTGGGAGGCGGGCAAAAACGAACCTGGTTCGGTAACAATCTCAGATTTCAATTTTGTTCTGGTTAAAGTTAATGACATTGATTTATTTTGTAATCAGCAAATAATATAAATTTAAAATAAGTTCATGATAATAAAAACTATATGAAGTGTCTTTTCAATTATTCAAAAGGAATAATTTCCAGAGAATCCCCAGATACTTTTGCTGAGTGCAAATCCTCCTCGGGAATGTGTTCATCCCGGCCTTCGCCTACCAGGACAGACTTTTCTATTATCTGCTAGTCTCTGTCTCTTTGGCTCCTGCCCAGATTCTCCCTCTTTGCCGCTACTTTCAATTTATGACTCATTCAGGTTTATCCTTTTTAATTTGGCTGTTCCCCAAGTAATTGCCTTTTGGAGCACATACTTCGCAACCTACTCAACAGTTCTTAAAAAAACTATGCTTTACTTCCTCTTCTCGTTCTGTCTTGATAGAAAACTAATTTTCTTAGTATCCCAAAACACAAGGCACTCTGAATCCTTGGGGGATAAAGTATTCAAATGATGTATTTATTTAATACGATTAATTGGAATGAAAGGCAATTGTGGTTAGCACACTAGTTTATTATTTGACTCATGTTGAACCATCTGGGTGAGAATCCCTTCTCTTCCATTAACTAATTAACTGTGGAAACTTCCACAATTTAAAGTTTCTGTATCTGAAAAGTGAGAATAATAGTACTTCAATAATAGGATTATGCTCATGATTATATGAGAAAAATGTTAGGGCTTACTATAGTGCTCTATGTCTTTAGATATATACCCATACATGGACACACACACACACACACGTGTGTGTGTATATATATATGTGTGTATGTGTGTATATATAAAAACATAAATTTAATATTTATAAATGATGTTGGAAATATGGTTATTAAAATACATTATTTATAAAAAGATATTTATATATTTTAGAAAATAGATAATAGTATAGAAATAGACATAAATATAGATATAATATAGATTATATAAGAAAAATATCATTTTGGATATTTAGAGAAGAAAAGTAGAATAAAGATATTTACATGAATTTTTAAATTTCCTTAGAGTATCCAATAATCTCTAACTTGCCTGGAATATGTTCTTGCTCCTTTCTCTCAACCCAAATCTTCATTTCAGTTCAATAAAGTCATTTTAGTAACTCCAATTCCCATTGACATCTATCTATTCCAAAATAACATGCTTGTACTAAATTGCATTATTATTTGATCTCCTAAGAGTGTATAAAGTTTCCTGTGAACTTGATTGTCAGTCTCCTATGGGAGATGGCAACAAAAAGTTATCCTGCATCTAGCTCAGCATCTGGAACATAGTAGATACTCAATAATTACTTGTGTAGGAACTATTGAATCTTGACTTCCCAAACCTAAGTACCTCAAAATAAATAATTTTACCATAAGGTAAATTTGATAACTGGTAGACTGAGTCAATTATTTTAGCAGAGGAACAACCAGACAATTAAAAAGAGATAAGGTTCAACATTCTATCATCATAAAACCCAAAAGAACAGGGAAATCAATTACTGTGCTATTTAGTTTACTGTTTAAAGAAAAAAAAAGAAAAGGCTGAAAAATGATCTCTATGTAAACTTCTCTAAGCACTTTTCTAACACTAGGTTCTCTAGAAAATAGGAGTTAAAGCACAGGGACGAAATGTGAAAGTTTGTTCACGTATCACTTGCCCCCACCCGTCTCCAGCCTACATCAGCGTCCTTCCTTGAAGATCTTTGAGGATAAAGAGAAGGCTTAGTTTCAGCTGAAATGGCATCAAAGACACTCTAGAATCAAGAAAGCTAGGCAAAACAGATAGGCACAGCGCTGGAAACAGAGTTTTAATTAGAAGTTTGCATACTGGGCTTTGAGATGACCACTTCCCTTCTCCCACCTTGTTGGAGGATTTTGTTTACCCGGTGTATATCCTGACACACTCAGAGAATCTAGGGAGAGGCCACAGAGAAAGATTACCACAGGGTACTAATTGGGATACTCTCAATGGAAAAAAAATTAAAAAGATCTTTTGTTGCCTGATTACCTTACAACAATGATTCTCCAACTTCAGTTGGCATCAGGCTTGCCTGTCTGGCTTGTTAGGACGCAGACCACCAGGCATTTAACGGATCTGATAAGTATGAAAACAATTAGGCAGGAAAATGGCAAATGAATGATTAAGTATAGTAAGAAAATAAAACCTATATGCAACAGGTAATATAGTATATCTCTTAGTTCAACAAATAACAATATTTTCATATACAGAATAATGAAGTAATAATGAAATGTATTGTTTTGAGCAAATCTGAAGATGATTGTGAAGAAAAGTTAAAAATCTCATTTGCCACAATAGAAAACAAATAATAATATCTAAAATGAACACATAAAAATAGTAGATAAACTATATTATCTAGAAACATGCATTTTAAAACCATGAGAAAAATGAAAAATTGTTAAGAAAGTCGTGAGATCAATGGCAGTAGGGATGGGATGGTGAGAGACAGAGGGCAGCCTGTGGATTTTGGATACATTCTTTATATTTCTGCTTGATTTATAAGTACATAAACATGATTTTGATGAAAATAAAATCAATTTCAATATACATAATTTAAATATACCCTTTGTTTAATTTACATCCATGATCAGGTATATTATTTTTTATGTAAATTCCTAATACTCTAGTATTAATTTAAAGCAACATATTTAGTGTAGTAAAGTTCCAGAGTCAGAATAGTGCTCCTTTTAATTTGTATAGCATACATGAATTTACTTTGAATGCATTATAAAGTTGTTTTGCTATTTTTGCGTAGCTTCACGCTGAAAGTGTGAAAACTTTAAAGATCATTGTATAAATACTCTCCCATTACTTTTTTAAATTACACCATATAGTGATAGATACACTTCTAAAACATTATAGAACAGATAATTTTATCTTGTAATTGCTAATTAGTTTAGTTGTCAAAAATATGTACCTTTGATTTAGTCCTGATGCTATAATTTAGTGCAGAAAATGGAATGCACATATATCCATATATAGAAATAAATATAGGCATCACATTTTTGTATTGGATCCTCTACTTCCTGTATCACAAATCTAGTAGATCAAATCCCGAAGTAGTGTCCCTAGGATAAATGAGTGGGAAGTGAATTTTTGAGATTTTGTGCCTCTTACAGCACCTCTATTTTACCTTCTAACCTAAGTTTAGTTATTGATTCCTTGTATTGGGGAGTGCTATTTTGGAGAAAAAAATCCTTCGCAAATCCTTTATTAGAAGTCAATATTTCAGTATTTTTAAGTCCTTTGTGCCATTGTCTTTTAGCTTCCATTGTTGTTGAGAGGACCCATGCCATTTTTTTCCCAATGTCTCCGTCTCCATCCCCTGAGTCTATGCTCATCTCTCCTCTTTCTCTTTCTCATCCATTTCTTGTGTGTTTGTAAATACATGTATACAGATCTGGAATATGAACCCCTTCTTGTTATCTAAATGTTCTCTGTTTATACTTTCTGTTCTCTTGTGATGGATTCATTAAAAAGCTGATAGGAATCTTTCTGTGTACATGTGGAGTTTATAATAATTGGATAGGAAATTGACCTTTCATTTAGAGGTGCCAAACTGCCACCTATTGTAATTTTTAAAGTAGTCAATCAGTTTATCCAGAGAAGAACCCGCCAAATGCCAATTTAGCAGGATTAACCCTGGTCACTCCTTTTTTTTTTTAAAGATTGGCACCTAGGCTAACAACTGTTGCCAATCTTCCTTTTTTTTTTTTTTTTTAAGGATTGGCACCTGAGCTAACAACTGTTGCCAGTCTTTTTTTTTTCTTCTTTATTTCCCAAACCCCCACCCCCGCGACCCCCCCCCCACCCCCCCCCCCCGTACATAGTTGTATATCTTAGTTGCAGGTCCTTCTAGTTGCCGGATGTGGGATGCCACCTCAACGTGGCCTGACGAGCGGTGCCATGTCCCCACCCAGGATCCAAACCCTGGGCCACTGCAGTGGAGTGTGCAAACTTAACCACTCAGCCACGGAGCTGGCCCCAGGTCACTCCTGATCTTCGAGCAAAGTTGGGCAGGTATTCTAAATGCCTCACTGTTAAGAAGGGAAACTACGTGGGGCCAGGCCCATGGCCGAGGGGTTAAGTTCTCGCGCTCCCTTGCGGGTGGCCTAGTGTTTCAGCCATTCGAATCCTGGGCGTGGACATGGGACTGCTCATCAAGCCATGCTGAGGCGGCATCCCACATACCACAACTAGAGGGACCCATAACTAAGAATATACAACTGTGTACCGGGGGGCTTTGGGGAGAAAAGGAAAAAAAAAAAAAGAGTGGAACCTACTTAATATACTATTTTCATTTTTTCCCCTTACTCATCATCCCCTGAGCTTTTTGTTTTCATCTCTGTGCTTCTCTGGTTCAAACTATCCAAAGCTTAAACTACCTGTCATCTGGGGGTTGTGGCTGACTATGGACTGGAGAAGGAGATGGGAACTCTCACTGCTCTTTATACAAAGTTTCAAAAAATTCTCTTATTTCCTACCACAATCCTCACCCCTGGATTCAGAGATATTTTTGTCTCTAATTCCTCAGCTTTTCCTGGACACTTTGGTAAAATCCATTTGTCTTTCTCTAGCTTTCATCTCTTCATGCTATTAGATTCAAGCCTCTCTTCTAGGTCAAGTCAGTTTCTGTTCTATATATCTTTCAAAATTTGTTCATCTTTTTTTTTATTTGATGATGTCTTATCCACTATCATAGAATTTTGTGTTTGTGTGTTTTGGCATGGATTTTTTTTCTTTAGTTGTGTGTGTTATTTGATTTTTGTGGGAGAAGGGGGAGTTCAGAGATAAACTCATACCAAGTCAATCAGGATGTGTCTTGGGTGTGTATATCCTTTCCTAATGAAAACTATTTTTTCAGCTAATATTTATCTAGTAGATATTATCTACCATGCAAATACATATTGTATTCTACTATGCACATAAAAACCATATAAATCCAGTAGGACAAATAGATAATTTTTGACACAATTAGAACTTCACTTAAAAATTACGTGATAATGTTCTAAATGAATTTTACCAAATTAAAGAAAGAAAGAAAAAAAGGAACAAGAAAGAAAGAAAATTTCCCTTCTATAGAACAGGTCAACCACTCAAAACTTTAACACCATCAAGTTTGGGCCATCATATCATATTGAGGCTGGTCTTTCATGAGACCTATTGCTAACTTATGATTTAATCCACCTAGCAGATAAAATAACCATTCGTTACTGTGACGGTTAATTTTATGTGTCAACTTTACTGGACAATAGGGTCCCCAGATATTTGATTTGAACTGGGATATCATCAGCTTTTATGTGCCTTCAGACTTGATCTGAAATATCAGTTACTCCTGGATCTCGAGCTTGCTGGTCTTTGCATGGAAATTACGCCATTGGTTCTCTTGGGTAGTTTGCTGTTAGTTTGCTGATACCCTGCACAGCTTGGGACTTTTCAGTCTCCATACTCTTGTGAGCCAATTCCTTATAATAAATCACTTTCTATATATACATAGAAATATATATAAATTTCATATATATTTATATATAATTCACATTTATGTATTTATATAAATGTCTGTGTGTATATATAGAAATCCTTATATATAGAAATATATATTATATACAATATAAAAATATATTTCTATATATTACATATAATATAAAAATATATTTCTATATAGAGGGAAATATGTATAAATTTAATATATATACATTAATATTTATATATATAAACATTTATATTTATATATATAAATCCTTATGATTCTGTTTCTCTGGAGAATCTTGATTAGTACAATTACCAAAAGTAACAACATTATGTAAGTTTCTTAAAAATATATTTCATTTCAAACAGTGCAATTTAGTTGAACTGTAAAAACCCTCACTTGACTTTCTTTGGGTGGAACTGTGGATAAACTTTCAGCTGCATTGATTTTAATACCAAACCTGCAGCTTGTGAATCTTTATTTGTCGTATGTTCCATTTCCTTGAAGATATTTTTATAAGAAACAGAAATCCAGACAAGCTATAGTATCTCTCAGCGTAGAAAGTCCTCTAATGTTTATGCATATGCATGAGCAAATAAGATCATACATATGAAAGACTTTCAGATAAGCTACAAATTTCTATTTATCTGTTAGTTTTTATTTAGTGTATTGTCTAGTACCTGAAACAGATAACAGTATGAAACAAATATTCAGTAAGCACATGATGAATAGATAAGCACTTGCAAACAACTTTCATATGCATTTTGTGGAATATACGTATGTTTATATATATATAAAGAGAGAAAAAGAGAGAGAGAATAGCACAAAAGGTGAAAGTTATTTCAGCACTTTAACAGTGCCCACAAAATAATAACATATCATGATAATATAAAAATTATAAGTGAAAATGCAATGAGAAAAAGATAATTAAATAGAATTAAGGACAAACAACTGGTGCAACAAACATTCCTTCCAAACACTTCTAGTTAGATTATTAACATTTCATTCAGCAAATATTCATTAACTACTTACTCCCAAAAGAAGCTTTGTAGTCCTAGCCAAGGACACAAAAAAAGAGTTGGAGAATTTACTAACCGTCAAGTCATTGCAAAGTTAGAAAGGCTGAAGACTAAGTAAAGCTGCCCGATTGCCTAATCCCATTGATATCATGTATAGCATAGCTACCCAAAGGAAAAGAGGAGGTAAGGAAATCAGGCTGGTATTCATCTATATAGAAAGAGCATCGCCTTTGAGCTTGCAGTAGAAAGGTGATCATTTATATTGTCCTGCGGTTCTTTCCTTTTTTGTCCCCCTTGTAAGAGAAAAACTGCCTGTATGATACTTCTCCTTTCTTTGGCTTTCCAAAATGTGCCATATAACGTTTCTAATTTGGGCTTTATTCTTTCAGAAAATTGCCAAATATACAAAAAGACATCTTTCACAATGTGATATTAGCAGCTCTGTGTTGGGTAGCATTCTGCATCTTACAATGCCTTCAGTAAGAGATGCTTTGAATAAGAACTAGTTTGTCAAGGCCTCCTTTATTTTTAAGTTGCCACCATTGTGCTTCTTGACTAAGTACCTCTCTTCTCGTATCCCTTCAAATAACTGAACTTAGCAGAGCTCTGTGAAATTATGATGTGTTCATTAGTTGAAAGTACTCATTCTGTCTGTCACACACTGTGTAGGAGTATACCTTAGGCTACTGAAGGCCTGTTGGAATAATGTCAAATGCACGATACAAATAATTATTTCAATAAACATTATTTTCTCTTTCCATCACTTTCAGGCTCTCTAGTTATACAATCACGTTAGTGTTTTAATATTTAAGTCTATGGATTTTCCTGATAATGAGAAAATAGCATTCAAGCATTTATTACCTCTCCTCACTAACCAGACTGTGCATGTCAAGTATTTTATTGTTACTTTAAATTTTGTGACTAGTTCTCTTCTCTGCAGATTGCTATCACAGAATATAGTCTGCCTACTGATAATTTAGGCTTGCCAAATTGTGTAGGGCATGCAGTGCTACAATCTATATGATCCAGCAAAGGCTGTATGCATGGAAACAATCACTGTCCCAAACAGTCCATGGACTCCATGTGTGTATGTTTTTAGAATAAGAATTGTGACACCACAACCCTTTATAACTTGATTGAGAGCGAGCGAATACATCATTTGTGTAAATCTATATTCAGTAATAAAAATTAGATGTCCTTGTAAAGCAAAGATGCAAAGAATGCTAATAAGAGCAAGGCTATTGTTTGAAGATCCTCAAATTTTTCTTAATGTGCTCCTTTTTGGTTAAGATTCAGACTTTATGTCATAACATTTTAGTAACTAGATGTCTTTATCTTCAAGTATTTACTTTATGTTATTTAAAAGGGTATAAAACCGTTAGAGTCTAAAAGAATGTAAATAGTACGTTTCATGTTACAAATAATATTTAGTTCGAAAAATATAACAATGCTAATCATGCATCTTCATGCCGTGAGGATTAAATGAGCTGGCTTTTGTAGAACAGGGCCTGGAAATTGGTAAGTGCAACGTATATGATCGTTAAGTAGAAATATAAGATTTGAAAAGTAGTAATAGGTCACTCATTTTTACTGTTTTTTTCTTTTTCAGAATTATCTTGACTATTCACATATTTTTGCCTATTTAAATATTTTGATTTTCTAAGGACATTACTTGATGTCCAACCTTGAGAATTCCTATCATTCCCACGGCTATTGCTCATTTCTTCGAGTACTTTATGACCTTCAATATTATTTTGTACCATTTTTCCCAACAGTTTATGCATATGTTGATGGATTTATCTCTGCTGACTGTGCAGTATTTGTTGCTGTTATAAATGGTATTTTTTTTAACTTTTATTTCGTTTCCTAACTGGCCATTGATGCTACTCATTCTCATGAATGTATTGTCTGTAGATTATCATATGATCTGCAAATCAGAACAATTTTATTTACTTCTTCCCCCTGCATTAGCTTTAATTATTTTTCTTCTTATTATTGCATTGACTGGGACCTGCACTACACTTTTGAATACAAAGAGTGACAGCAAGTGAACTGTTATAATTCTTAACTCTCAAAATATATGACTAAAATTGCTCTATCAAGTATAATATTTACTCCTATAATTTTTTAAAATTATTGTATTATATAAGAAATTTTCCAGATGCCCAATTACATTTAGATATCCTCCCTTTTATGAATACAAATTAATTTTCATTAACATTTTCTTCTGCACCTATAAAGAAAGTTGGTTTTCTCTTTAATGTTTAGTGGTTAGTGGAATACACTCATAAATGTTTTCACGTTGACTGAACTTCACATTACCTAATTTCACTCATTCAGTGAATGGCTATATCATATTTGCAGTTATTTTTATTTAGAATTATTGGATCCATATGCTCATGTGAATCGTGTAGAAACTATGTTTATTGTATATCCCCATTAAGAGCCAATTTGTACAAACAAAAAAATTATTTGGGTAGAATAATTTTTTATATTGTGGAAATAGGTAAGATAAACTATTTTGTGAAACAATTTGTAAATTATCTGTGTCTAGTGTCTTATTATTAAGACACATTCACTTTTTAAAATTGGAATTGATGTATTCATATCTGAAAATATTTCTTAAGTAAATTAAGTCATGAATTATTTCCTATAAAAGTAGCCATTTCAAAAATGTTCACATTTTATGGTTATAATATCGTGAATAATATTATCTTATAGCTTTAAGTATGCCCCTTTTTATTACTAACAATATTTCCACATACCTCATAATTTTTGATCATGTTTTGTATATGTCTGTCTATTTAATTGTTATAATTATTATTTTGCCTTGTGTTTTATATTCTTAATTTCTACTATTTCTATTTCATTCTTTAAAAATTTTTAAAAATTTTCCTAGCTTCATAGTGAATGTAAATCACTTCATCTGCTTGAAATATTCCTAATTTATTAATAACTACATGTAATAATATATATCTTCTTTAAATTTCCATTTATATAAATAATACTTCCATTGTCTCTTGGTTGTAAATATTTATTCTTTGTGATTATCATTTTAATATGTAAGTTATTTAAGAATTCCCTTTTTCCAAACATAAGTTGTAATTCTGAATAATTTTACTATTTTAAGTTATTGGTTTTCACATAGAGTAAAGGTTATTTGGAAAATATTGAGAATTTACTAGTGTTACGTGATCATTATTTTGTAAATATTCCCTGGGTATTTAGGAAAATGTGCATTCTTTATATTTTGGGTATAAAACTTTCTATATATCAAAAGGAAGATATGTTGAATCTTAAATTGCCAATTTGCCTTATTTTATTGTTTAATCTATATTCTCAGGAATTTTCAGACTGAATCAGGGCAAATATAAGGTTTGGGGTAGTTGTGTTAAACTCTTCTGACTGTAGATTTATATTTTTATTCAAAACAATTTTTGCTTCATAATTTGAGGTACTCATATACATAGATATAAATTATTTTTTCATGGTCTTAATAATTTTTTAAAATCTTAAAATATACTGTCCTTATTAATATTGTTTTAAATTCCATTTAGTCTAATAGTTCTATTACTGTGCTACCTTTCCTGTGTTACTTATTTTTCCTCTTTGTTGTGAAATATATGATGTGTAAAAAAGAGTATGTAAGAAAGAGTATATACTTTCTCATTCCATTTTTTAAAAAATCCAGAAAATGCAAACTAATCTATAATAACCCTGTTTGTGCTAAGTCAGGGTGATATGAGGGATGTATTATAATGGGGCATGAGGAAACATTATTTTCATTATGGTCCTTTCATGGTGTGTAAGCAAACTTAATATGTTTTAATATTACTCATCAAATTTTGCAGTTTAAATTTAAGTTAATGCAATGTTTGGACAGCAACATTACCTCAATAAAGCTCTAAAAATGCACTTTCTCTCTTTTTTTAAATATTAAAATCACTTTCTTTTACCGTGTCGTTCTATGAAAAATCTTTGAGAGTTAATATCTTTCTATTGTGCAAATATACACGATTTATCTAACATATGTTCTATTGTTCAAGATTTGGTTTAATTTACAATATTAAATCACTGTATATAGTTCTCTGTTTGTTCATAAATGTGTATAGACATCTGTTGTATTTTTTCCATAACTTTAGCCCCTGAGAATGGAGGAGTGATGACTGTCACTGCCCATGGACGACAGGCACAAGGAAGCACTACACTGTCTTGAAGTTTCCCTGCATTCAGTCCAACCTTTGCAATCCAGGGTTCTATAAAATTCTCTTCAAATAATCCCATCTGAGAAGGCTCTCTAGTTTCTGCCAGGACCCCAGCTGAAACATGTTCCTCAAAATTTTATATTTTTGTAATCTTGCTATGTGTTATAATTTAAACAATCATAAGCAACATCACATATTTCTCTATTGCTTTATTATTATTGATGTTACTTTGGTTTAATTGTGTTGGAGTCCAAAAATGGAGAAATTAACCAGACTGCGTGTGATTGGGGTTAGTTTTTTGATCAGAAAAAGAACTGCATTGCATTTATCCCCTCTCTACTATTGTTTTTAAAAGTAAAACCCTGGAGCAACTTTTTTTTATTTCCCTCAAAAATAGACATTGTTTATCAAGGCATTCTGAATATAACAGTTATAAAATTATAAAACATGAACTATCTCAAAGGCATAAAACTGAAGTGAAAACTGACTCATTTAGCTACAGGCCTGCTGAACACTTCAGTAAAATGTGTCCTTGCATCATTTTTACTTACATAAAAGTGAACTGTGAGTAACTCCAAAGGGACGCTAATTTTGGAATGATATGCCCTTGACCCACCAAGGTCAATTTACATGATGGGAAAAGATAATGAATTTCCCCTCACTTTTCAAGGACTTCTATGTAAAACAAACAACATCCAGCATAAATTAACACAGTTTTTTGGGTTTTATTTTTTTTTCTATGTTTGTACTAGAGTTTCTATTTTCAGTCCAAGTAGAGGAAAAATAGCCGTTACTTGGTTGGAAGGCAGAACTTTTATACAGTCTAAATGATTCCCTCATGTCTATTTGGCTACAAATAAAGTAAAATAAATAGAGCACCAACTTTTGGTAATATGGTAGATTTACCAGAGAAATATTCAATCAGCAAAAATATACTGATAAGTTACTAGGGACCAATAATCTTACTCTGCATTAGAAATATAAATATGAATAAAACATGGTTCTTTCTTTTGAGCAGCTTATGGTAACATAAGCAAATACAGACATATAAACAATTAGAAATATGTTCACAGTAAGTATGGGATAATAGTAAGTGATACTGGAATAAAAAATTAAGGAACACTTAATCAATTTTGTGTGCTTCGGAATCTCAGTATAGAGATTGTACTCTATACAAGATTAAAAAGGTATTTTGGTTGCCGACCTTCTATAGAATTAGAAAAACTAGGGCAATAGTTTTAAAAACAATCAGAAAGGTTTTATTATGGCAGAGAGGCTCTGATGAGAAAAGGGGAATACTAAGAAACTAAAGATATGCTAAATTCCAAGAATTTTCCGCTGTTTGTGTGTGATTGATCGTTGTGAAATTGTACCTGGTACCTCTCTCTTTTTCTTCCTGAGCTCTTTTTAAATTTTCTGTTATAAAATATCCTTTTCCACTCTTCAATCCGTGCTTTTCTCTTTTTGTTAGAGAAGAGGTTCTGGAAACATTTGCCATGGCTAAGAATGTGCTGTAGGCACCGTTTTCACTTACACAAGTTTGAAGCTGCTTCAATATTCTCTTATGATTCCATGAAATGTAAGTCAGCCAGTCAGTCAGACACAACTATTGATCTGCAAGGCCTCTTTCAGTCCAGTTACATATAATCCAGACAGTTGTCAGTTAGCAGAAACTTCTTTGAATGCTTTTCAAATCACAATATCAAGAATATAAGAAAGAGAAAGTTGGATTCGGCCAACCAATGCTCAAATGCTCAAATGTCATTCTGTCTTTAATAATTATGTCAACTTTAATCTTTGTTGAGCTTATTTCCTGTTGACAACGTGTAGAAGAAAATAAATTGATGTACACAAAACTATTTCAAACTTACCACTCTCTGGCATTTATCTTAGAGAAATTCTGCTTTCCAAGAAAACAGAATTGGTATAAATAAGGCCAACATATTTGATAACAAATGATATACATGTTTTAAGTAATACATTTACATGTACAAAACAGCATTTCTTAAATACGTATTTTCCATGAGTGTGTGTGGCAAACACTATTTTTCTCTCTTTAAATACATATAAGCTACTTTTGGCAATACTTGGATGTCAAGGAAAATGGAATTTACCTAATTCTGTAAAGATTGCTATTCTTCTTATCAAAAGATAAATATGCAGGAAAACCTACATTAATTCCAGTATGACAGAAGCCAAACTTGAGGTTTTACTGTAAGGCTGACATATTTTTTTTCAAGCCATGGTCAGTCATATGTATACATAAATTTTGTTTAATATTTTATATTAAAATTTTAAGTACTTTTTATTTTTAAGTACTCCTGAAAAACTAAAGCATATGGAACTAAATCAAGATGATATTTTTAAAATTGCATTAATACATAGTAGAATAAGATAGGAATTGGCTTTTAGATTGTATTTTAACATGCATTGCATAAACATAAATCTACGGTTTTGTTTGGTTTTTTTTTGTTGTTTTTTAAGATTGGCACCTGAGCTAACAACTGTTGCCAATCTTTTTTTTTCCTGCCTTATCTCCTCAAACCACCCCCTCCGCCCCCCACCCCGTACATAGTTGTATATCTTAGTTGCAGGTCCTTCTAGTTGTGGGATGTGGGACGCCACCTCAACCTGGCCCAACAACTGGCGCCATGTCCGCGCCCAGGATTCGAACCCTGGGCTGACTGCCACAGCGGAGCGTGCGAACTTAACCACTTGGCCACGGAGCTGGCCCCAAATCTATGTTATTTTTAATGAGTGAGTCAAATTTGATATAATTTAAATACAAAATTGGTCAATAAATTCTTTTTGTTCTATTGGCATTTTTCCATGTTCAACAAGTGCCTAGAAGTCTAATGGCCTATAAAAATATTGTAAATTATAAAGTAAGAAAAATCTTGTAAGAATCATTAAAAAGTTTTAATACCAAATATGTGGGCCAGTATTTTATTTTCCATGTTGAATGAGACAAAAATTTTCAAGGACCTTAGAAACTTTTCCAAAGTTATTAGTCAAGAATAACCAGTATTTTGATTAATAAATATTGAACTTGATTTGGTTTTGATTGCATTATGTAACTTGCATAGAATCGGTGATCCTATTAATTTATTGTACATCTATGAACATATATGATAAAAAGTTTCCCTATAAAGATATGAGAAAAAATGTAGTTAAATTTACTTTGCTGTTTTCCTTCTATTAAAGTTGGGACAATTGTAGTTCAAAACAGGCATGGTGATAACTTGCTCTTTTAGGAAAGCTGGTGTCGCTAGGCTAAGTCTAGAATTCTTCTAGAAGACACTCTCTCATTTCTCAATTGCATGCACTTTAAGCCTCTCTCTCTCTGTGTATATATGTTTTGTTTTTTGGGGTCGTGAGTCCATTCACATCCTGGTTTTAAATTTATCATTGCTGTTTCTGTTTACTAGTGCCATCATGTAAGGCACATAAACAAGGTCCTACACAGCTGTATGTGGCAGCCAAATGCAACAGCAAGGCTAATCAGGAAAATAAATAGAGGCAAATTTACCTTTAAACTGCTATCAAATGGAATTATAATCCACTTATTGAATGCTTTTGGCATCTAAAACTATTAGTTGAACATTGTAAGTAATATTATGAGATATGATAACTACTTAGAAGGAGCATTTATCTTTATTGAGAAATGAATAAATATAAAGAGATTAGAAGAAAGTTAAAATTCATTTAAATAATAGGTCAAGAAATGTACAATGTAACATATACTTAAATGTCACGGGCAGAGCAAATGATTTGATTGAATGGAAGGAAAGAGTATGACCAGTCATTTTGAGGAAAAAACTTTTAAAAAGATGGTATATTAGTCAGGGTTCTCCAGAGAAACAGAACCAATAGAATGAGAGAGGGAAAGAAAGAAAGCGAGGAAGAGAGAGAGAGATTTTAAGGAACTTGGTGTGGCGGGGGAGGGCTGGTAAGTCTAAATTTTACAGGACAGGCTAGCAGGCTAGAGACCTAGGCTAGAGCTGACGTTGCAACTAGAGACTGAAGGCCATGTGGAGACAGAATTCCTTCTTCCTCAGAGAATTTCTGTTTTTTTCCCTTAAGACCTTCAACTAATTGGATGAGGCTCATCCACATTACAGAGACTACTCTGCTTTACTCAAAGTCTACTAATTTAAAGTTAGTCTCATCTAAAAAATACCTTCACAGTGACATCTAGACTAGTTTTTACCAAATGTCTGGCTACCGTGGCGTAACCAAATTGACACACAAAATTAACCATCATATATGGTATACTTTAAGTTAGTCTGAAGAATATTGGGCTGAAAGGAATATCTGAAATCTAATCTGGCACCCAAAACTCTGCAAGTCAATAGCTCACCACTTAGTTGAGACATATATAACAAATATAACACACAGTTGTATATTTGAACAAATGGGATGGCCACATCATAGAACTAATTATCTTATCTCCTATTTTTAATAAGCTTATTAGTCCACAATTTTTAAATGGAATAATTTGCAAATATCAGAAGTACCTGAATCTCAGATATGTAATTTTCCGTCCTCTATACTGTTGCTTTTACTCCTCAAGAACTCAACCTAGTTTTGTAATGATCCCAAACTATGAAATTTTTTGTACTCATGGAATCTTTGTCAAATCAGAGATTATGTCTGTGACACATGGCAAATTTCCCTTTAATGTTTGTTAAATGATGTTACAAACCAATAAATCCTTTATCACAAAGTATTCCAGGATATTTTTTATCTGGTCACTGTGCTGATCTCTGGGTTTAACCAAGATTCCTATTGGAAAGAGTTTCTTTGATGCAATGATTCTGCCTCACTCCTCAGTCTCCTCCAGAGTTGTACCAGCTGGAGATTTATTTAAGTTATGATGCAAATAGACATAATTAACAATTAATGGAAGATCATATTTATTATATGAAACATTAATTTGTTGTCAAATACTTTCTGCTGCTTTCCATTTCATACCATAGGCGTGTATTTGTCACTTGATTTCCTGTCAAATGTGAGGAATGCAGCTCCAGGCCAAAATACTATGTGACTTTTCAGGTCCTACTGTAGGTAGTTAAATAGGCTTTACCTGGCAAGCTTCATGGGGGAATGCTGCCCTCTCACATCAGAGTTGGTGCACAGCCAATCAATACATTGTAATCTCTAAAGGGAGTTGTAGTCAAAGATTCAGGACCCCTGGTCAGTCATGCTCTTTTGCATGTTTGCAAAACTACATCCAGAGCCTTCATTCCTGGGTCCCTTTGTCTGAGATCTTGGCCAGAGATCTTCAGGAGCCTCTGCTGAGGCCTCCTTATGGGGAGAGAAGGGGAAAACATTGAAGACATCTTTCCTTCTGATTCAGTACTCAGTAGTTGCTATTCCTAGTCATTACCCCTTGCCCTGACCCCAACACCAGGGTCCATAAAACTGCCACAGCCTTTAGTCCAGGACTCCGTCAACAGTAAGGTGACCCCCACATCTGTGCTGATCTAGCTGACCCTCTACCAGTGTGCCATTCTATGGGGGAAAATGAAACAGTGGGAGTTGGTGTTTTCTTGGGTTTTAGCCTCTTGCTTATAGAGTGGCAGCAAATGATTAAAGGCTTACCTCTTTCATTTGTTGCTTTAATTCGCTATTCTGACATTTGGCAACTCAGCTTTCTCTCCCAGCCCAGCAGAGCTCTCGACAAAATGTAGTGATGAATTAAAATGATAGCTTCAAGTCAAAGCTTTTGACCAGGTCACTCTCTTACTTTACACTGGGGCTTTTAATATTTCTCACTTAAGACAAATTGACATAGGTCCACAGATATATTTCCAAAATTAATTTAGGGACAAACATTATTTTCTATACTTAACGAAATTATCATAATTTTACCACCATTGTTTCATCTCCATTGAAGCAGACATGGGAAAGTTTGCTGGACAGAAATCTACTCCTCCCACTGATGCACACACACATTCATTCATTTATTCATCCATTATCCATTAAAAAAATAAGTATTGAGGAAAGTCTACGTGCCTTGATCTATATGAAATTATATGGAGCATGGCTAGCACAAAGATGAATAACATATGGCTTCTATTTTTGAAGAAGTGCAAGTTTGGGGTAAGAGATTTGTAAAAATATAAGTACATTATTAAAGTATAAAGAAACCTTGGTGGGATCACAAAGGGGTGATAAACTAATTTTGTTTGGATAAATAAGGTATCATTGAGAAGATAACACTTAAGACACCTCTTAAAAGATGGGAGGAAATTTTCACAGACAGAAAAAGATAATATTTTTGGAATGGGAACAACTTATAGAGGAGTATAAAGAAAGTCTCAGAAGTGTTAAAATGTATACCATGTCAGCAAATAGTGAAAATTCAATGCTACTGGAAGAAAGGCTATAATTGGTGAAAGATGAGGCCAGCAACAGTACATTTTGATGAATCTCAGGTATCATGTTTACAAGTTCTAACTTTATCATCTAAGAATGGGGTAATATAGAAATGTGAAATGGAGAAATAATATAAAAATAATTTTTAAGGTTGGATATTCTGAGCACCTTGTAGATAATGTATGGTAATGAAGAAATAAATTATTAAAAGGAAAGCCACCTAGGAGTATATAGCAACAGTGAAAGCCAGAAAACCAATAATAGTTTTTCACCAACAGCCCTCAGTATAACAGGTGAAGCTTTTAGAAAAGATAGATTTTTGGGCTCCAGTCCAGGCTTTCTGAACCAGAATTTTAGGAAGAGAGACCTGATCATGTGTACATTAAAATTTTTCAAAAGTTTATCTGATGCCTTTAATTTGTAAAGAACCAATGGAAAATTGCCATGAACACAGAAGACGGAAGTAGATTCAAGATACCTTTATGAACTGGGATCAAAATACTTTGATGATGGATTCTGATGGTTGAGGTATGATTATGATTAAGTAGATAGTGATAATATTTGAAAATATTAGAACAAAGGAAGAGAAAATTCTTTGAAACAGTAGAAAAGAAATTCAGTTTTCAATATACAGATGCTGGATTTGATCAACATAAACTACAAAGTAGTTTAATGTTTTGATGGATTCTTCACTATGTATGTGCCTGCAGTTTTAAGAGACATCTTTACATGGTTTATATAAAATTACTTATACATTAGTGATTTTACTTATGTGATAAAATAGTTTCCATTGATATTTTGACCAAAGCTATTTCCTTTATTTTCCTTTACAGGAGAGATTGGTAGGAGGTAGTGTTTTGTTACTTTATTTTAATATATTTTTATGATTGGGTTCATAGTCCATTTGAGTAATTTGCATTGATGGGTAACTGACTTCCAGATTTGATATCCAGTCACATAATTCCATTCTGAATCTCAGGATAATGCTGCTCACTGCCTGTAACAGGTGATTAATTTCTCATATGATGTTTACTGTCATCTCATAAATCTCCGTGGATTTACATGTCTAACAAATTACTTTTATTCTCCAGCAAGTCACCTAATCTCTATAAAATTTTTGAAATGGACTGTTCCTAATGTACATTTCTCAAGCTGTGTTCACTTTATATTTCTGTTTCAAAAGATATATACTTTCTAGGAATTGACATATTTTCCTTGGAATTGAAATTTTTCTTATAAATTTTCATATTTTCCAAGTCCAGAATTGTATGAGATAATTTTTCTAAATGTACTAAAACTATTTTTCTATATTTAGCACATAGTTTTAAAGACAATATTACTGTTGTTTAAATATTAATATGCAATTTTGATAGTTGAATTATCTAGCTATATTATTGGCTAATAGGCAGACAGGTGTGCCAGAGTTTTTGTTTTCTATTTCATGGCTGTAAAGATTCACAATAGGAAATCACAATAGGAACTTTTTCAAATGCAAAAATTCTAGAATTTTATCTTTTAAAATGGCTTCAACCAATCACCAAAATGGGCTTGGAACTATTTATTTCCTAAATATCAATGCTTTCTATTTGAAAGCAGACAGCCTACTTTTGGTAGACAGGATTTTAAAATGGATTCTATAGTCCCTGCCCCCTACTCTATAAACCTTGTATAAACCCTCTTCTTGAGTTCTGGCAGAAGCTGTGAATATCATGGGATATCACTGCTGCGACCTGTTACTCATCAGTTGACTTTTTCAATCAAAAGGAGATTATTCCTGTGGGCTTGATTTAATCAAGTGAACCTTTAGAAAAGATTGGGCCATTTCTGAAATCAGAGACCCTGGAAGTTGAAATGGCCTATGTAGGGGTCAAGTGGCTAAGAACTGCAGGTGGCCTCTGTAGGGGAGGAAGACATTTCCTCTATCCAAAGTGGGTTTGTCTGGCTGGAGAACGAATTAAATTCACATGAGACAGAATAGCAAGAGAAAATTGAACAAAGCTTTATGAGTACCATGGCCCGGGGCCTTTCTTCCCAAAGGAAGAAAGGGCACCAAAGAAGTGGGGTGCACAGAGTGGTTATATACCCCCAAACAGGATATTTCACATATGATTGAAATGTCCCTCCCACAATAGTCACAAGATTGCCCTGTCGGCACAGCGCTTGATGGACACAGCAGATAGTGGGTCTGCTATCTTGGTGGGCGTAGCAGGAGGCAAGTTTATTATCTCAAGCTGGGCGGTCACAGGTGAGTGCAGCAATCAGTTCCTAGCCTAAGGAAAGATGCTTAATCCTTAAAGAAATGCCAACGTTGGGAGGGGGAGGGAAGTCAGTTACAGGAGGTTACCAGAAACGGGAATAAGCTTATTATGCAGATTTAAGTCCTTGCCTTTGGCATTGAATAAGAGTTTCTAGAGAGAAGGTCATAGCCTTTCTTCTTCCTGGTACAGAGAGGGAGGCACCTTTACAGATAGAGATTTCCTTTACAATGTAAATGTCTCTTACAAAGGGTAAGTAAATTCTACTTTTCTGTTGCTTTCCTGTCTGCAAAGGAACCAGCCTGAAATAATCATCATGCCAAAGAGACATATCTTGGGGTGGCCAATTTCAGGTCCCCACACCTCTAAGGGCTGGAAATGGGTCCTGTCCAACAGACAACAGGAGAAGGTCGGCCTTAGTCTAAACAAATACAAGAAATGGAAATCTGCCAAAATTCATTTGAATTTGAAAGAGGACCATGAGCTCCAGAAAAGAGAGCAACTCAGGTAACATCTTGATTTCAGCCTTATGAGACCCTGAGTGGAGAGCTCAATTCAGCCACATGTGGATTTCTGACCTCTAGAAATTGTGGGATAATAAATGGCTATTGTTTTAAATAACTAAGTTTGTGGTAATTTGTTAAACAGTACTGAAAAACTAATACTCTACTTTTCTCTGAAAATGTTCTATGTATAAGCAAATAAAAACAGAGTTATACCGGATTTTGAATGTAAAAATGCAAACTCTCAAATCTACAGGTGGCCTTGGAAACTGTACTTTTTTCTGCTCATCTCAAAAGCATAATCCAGCTATTAAGAGTGTTGCCTTTTTTTCTTCTTTGAGATATCTTATTTCTTTTCCAGTTAATATCATGTTTTAAGTCTCTTTTGCTGTCCAGGTTGAATCGAGCGTTCCATGAAAGAGGACAATACCAAACAAGTAGATGGAGTTTCTTCAGTGAATGGAAAGTGAACCAAGAAATAAATCTCTTAACTTTAACATTAAATTACTTTCAATACTAAAAATGGAAGACATTTCTTAAGGCTTTATTAACTGTGGAATTCACAAAAATAGTGTTACCTTAGCAACTCATGACACAGAAATTAAGCTGTCAAAATCTCGATCATTCAAAAAGGGTCACTGATCTTCGTGTCAACACAGCAGATGAAACAGAGCTGCAGCGATGTACTTTGCCAGGTTTTTGAACTCTAATAAACAAGCCAAACTGTGTTTATGAACTCTGTAAAATAGACAGGGGAGAATACAGTGGTATCTCAGTGTGCCAATGTAGATTTACATGTAGCTAGGCATTGCACACACTGCCAAAAGAGTCCTCATTTATGACCTGCTTCTGTAATGAGGAATACCAGATATACCACAAAAAGCCAAGCAGAGATAGCCCCTGCAATTGCCAAAATTCATGGCTTTATCACATTATAGGTCACTAAGATGAGATCCATTATGTCAGTATTTCTCTTAAGGAACTCTGGGGTGCCTTTTGAGCTGCAGCTTGGACAGAAATCTGCATGAGATTCTCAAGTCCCTAAATATATGAGGTAAAGATATCACCGTTGCCAATAATAAACCTTAATATTATTGAGGCTATGTAATATTTAATATTACTGAAGTTTAGTAAGGTCTTAATAAACCTTAATATTATTGAGGAAGTTATTCCAGAATGTATACTTCACATACCTTCAGTGAGGGCCAGGTTTTGACCACATCATACCATATAAAGTAATTTTAACCAAGTAAAGTAGGGAAGATTAGATTGGTTTCTGGTCATTCACTTATCTTTCAGAAGCATCTTACTTTTTAGACATCTTTCAACAATATGTTTGAAACAACAGCATTTCACTAAGACTCTGCATCGAATCTTGGTACCAGTTGTATTAGTAGAAGAAGGATTGTTTTAGTTTTAGCACAACTGAATTATGGTTCATTTTGACTCCATTTCTGATGCTCTTTTAATTCTTGATTTCAAAGGAAAGAATGTATGCTTTTTCAATTCTATTTGCCTAATGTAGGCTAATAATGGCTAAATAATGTTCTCCCTAAAATAGGCACACAGTACTTCCTGGAAGCTGTTAATATGTTTCAGTTATATCACAAAAGGGACTGTGTAGATGTGATTAATATTACAAACTTTGAGATGGAAAAATTATCTTGAATTAACCAGATTGGCCCAAATCTAATCACATGGACCCTTAAAAGTAGAAACATTTCTCCAGCTAGAGTCGAAGAATGTGGTAGAAGAAGAGACAGCAGTGATGGGAAGCATGAGAGGGACTCCATCTGCGGTAGCTGGCTTTGAAGATGAGGGAAGCTCTGTGCCAGGGAGTGCGGCAGCCTCTAGCAACTGAGGATGACCCCCAGGCCTAGAGCCAGCCAGTGAACAGGATCTACAACCACATGAATCTTGAGCCAACCAACAATCTGAATACGCTTAAAGTGAATTATCCTCCAGAATCTCTGGACGGAGACCTAGCTATCCTGACACCTTGATTTTGCTTTTGAGAGACTCTAAGCAGAGAAACCAAGAGATCACACCAGGTTCTGACCTCTAGAACTGTGAGATGATGATTTTTTCCTGTTTTAAGACACTAAATTAGTGATAATTTATGTGGCAGCAATAGAAAACTAATACACTCAACTTCACAAACTGTTCTAACATGACATTTGGTCTCTGACAGTCTGGTCCCAAGGGTGTTACATAATGCTTTATTCTATAGTCCAACTGCTTTCTATGGTTCTTCTTGCTCTGGTTCCAAGTGTGCCCAAGTATGTTCCATATTTCCACTCCGACTGGAAATCCTGGACACTTGCAATTCTGGCAGTCACCTTCTCACTCCAGAAAAGACTGGGGAAATACAGTTTTATAACTGCATTCACTGTTGATCATACCTGGAAATCTAAGTGCTGTGATACTCACTAGAGTGCTCATGTTTTCAAATAAAATCTCTCAGAGGAGTATTCCACAGACCAACAACACAGACCTGGGCTGGGAGCCAATTCTGGGAGTCCGGCCAGCAGTAGATATCCAAAAGGAGTTTGGACTGCGGCCACAATCAAAGGAAACAGGCAGAATACTCACATATTGCAAGTGGGCACATTCTATTGTAAGCTTATTTCCTACTCCAAATCTTGAAGAAATGGGGTCCAGTTCAGATTTGAATGTCTTTTTCATTGAACATAGACATGATGTCAAGTGGCAATGGCTGCTGCTTCTTCATCTTCAGAATGTTCCTTGTTGCATCCTCCTCCTCCTCTTCCTTCTGAATATTGTACAGGTGCATATATATATACATATATATATATATATATATATATATATCTATCTCCAAACAGCAATGCAATTGGGGTTGTTTTACATATTCATAATTCAAAGACATTTTTACCTTTCTAAACACATTGGTGAAAGGAGATTATGTCATCTTCTAAATGTGGCAGGAAAAAACAGTAAGTTATGTCAATTCACATTTAAATAACCAAAACTATGTGACATATTAGGGAAACTAATATGAAACTTAAACATTTTCATTTGTTCTCTTATAACATCGACATACATTAATGGAATGGCCACTATGATAGATGTGGATATAGCAGTAATCATATCCCTACTTTCATGGAATTTTAATAAGAGGAAAGTAGATATGAAACAGATAACACATATTTAGTGTGCTGTGGTGGAAAAATCTCCATTGTTATAACAACACATAGGAAAATCAAGGTATTTTGAGTCAAGTTGGGCTGATTCAAGATGCAAAAACTTCTGAATGAAGTAATATTGAATCATTTAGTCTGAGATATTTAAATATTCAATAGAAGTTGATTGAGCAAATTCATGGTGGAAGGAATTGCTAAGAAGAGAAAATAATACTGTGAAGATCTTGAAATGGAAGGTACTTGGCACATTCAAAGTAAGAGAAGGCTAATGTGATTAAAGGATAGTGAGGGAGGGAGTGGATTGGCTAAGAATGGAAAGCATGTAAGGACCAGAACATGATGGATATCAAAGGAATTGTTAAATTTTATAAACTTTAACCTAGAAGCATTAGTAAGATATTAAAGTGATCTAAGCAAGAAAGTGAAAGGGTCAAACATACACACACATACACACACACATACACACAAATAAAACTAACCTTTCACACATACAGAGAAATTTCTAATGTAATACGTGTGGAGCAATCTAAGAGTTGTGCAATGTAGTAAAGGAGGCTTATAAAGTATTTTTAGTATTTTACAAATAATAGTTAATACGATGTAGAAGCTCTCCACACATTACATTTCTTTGCTTTGGCAGAAGTTGTCAACAGGAAGTTCACGGTGATCAGAAACTCTGAACACAATATCCTACATAATCTTTGGGTAAAAATAAGTTTTATGTAAGTAACGCTCATGGAAAGAAAATGAATGAACCAACTGCTAATAGTGTGAATATTGGGATAAGTGTTTAGCACTTTTCAGTATAATATTTTCGGCAAATATGAATTACATTTGATAAAGTCTGGTGCTCCTTCCCTTCCACTGACAAGGATAACAGTCCTTTCCTTATACTTTGTCACAGGGCAGGGCCCAGTTCTCTCAATGAGCTGTAAATGGAAATGAGTCACTTCCTTGTGAAAGCGGCTCTACCTCTACTATCTTCCCCCGGAGAAGGACCGTAGTTGAGGCAGCGGGGACAAAGCATCCTGTTTCTCTGAGTCCCCACTGGAGCACCTAGAGCACAGTAGTCTCTGTGTGGGTGCAAGGTAAGCCTTTGTTGTCTTACACCACTAAAATCTGAGGGTTTTATCTTACAGTGAACTGCTTAGCCTATCCTAATTTATACATTATTTTTTTTTTTTTTTAAAGATTGGCACCTGAGCTAACAACTGTTGCCAATCTTTTTTTTTCTACTTTTTCTCCCTAAATCCCCACAGTACATAGTTGTAAATTCTAGTGTCCGTTCTTCTAGTTGTGGCATGTGGGACGCCGCCTCAGCATGGCCTGACGAGTGACGCCATGTCTGCGCCCAGGATCCGAACTGGTGAAACCCTGGGCCGTGGAAGCAGAGTGCACGAACTTAACCACTCGGCCACAATGCCAGTCCGTTATACATTATTATTTTGATTTTACATTTTATTTTAATTGTCAGTAGTCCCAATTTTAGTTTAATGTTTTATTTCTGTAACTACCCTAATTTTAATTGAGTAGTTAGCTGTCCATACTTACTTCATGTTTCTGATTGCCAAAAGGTATGAGAACTCTCCTGCACTTGTTTTAACCCCTCTGTTAAAACTGGACTTCATTTAAGAGGTGCTCCACTGAAAAGAAGGCTCCACAATTCCATGTTAAAGTCAGCCTCTGAGTGGCTGTGAAAGTATTTTCATCTGCCATTTAAAGTCTATAATTGGATAATCAGGGAGAACCGCGGCTACCACGCATCACATAAAGATAACGAGTTGACAAGTGAATTTCAGGCTATCAGACTATTAATATACAGAAAGGTAACACTCAAGTTATATAAACTATTTGAAGTAGAAAATATAAGGTCCACTATTTTCATTTGTTTGTTTTGCTCATCTGTAATAGATAGGAGAAACTGTTTATTCCAAAATGGTCACTGTTGACTTCCTTTAAATATTCTCTTCTTTGGACTTTTGTAATGTTTTGCCCTCCAGGTGAAAATTACTCTTAATTTAATGATCTAATCCTTTGATTTTACTTTTAAAGGTTATTCCAAATGGGGTCATCTCTATTTTTCTGTACTCAATTTGTTAACACTCTAGTGTCAGTTTTTATTGACGTTTCCTTCTTCCCTGAAAACAGTCAGGTAATCACTAAGTCGTCAAGATTCTTTTCTTAAAATGCATGTCATATTGTTTCATGCTTTTACTTCTCATAGCCATAGTCTTTGGGGCTATCCTAAGTCATTTCTGAAGCTTTGCATGGATTCATGTCACCCACATAAGCCGACCTCTTCTTACAGTCTCCATACTCTCGTATATCTTCAAACTGTTGAATATCAACATTTATGAAACATTATTTGGATTATTACAACTTTCTTCCCAATGATCTTTACTGGTTCTCTTTTTTATCCTACTGAATAAAGTAGAAATATATTGTTCTAGTTGACAAGATTATCTACAGTCTCAAAGTTCCAGTCTTTTCTTTTATACCATTCTCCATTTCTGTCAAAATGAACTATCTCTTAAAAGAAAGTTTTGTTTTCCACATCCATGGCTTGTCTAACAAAGTGCTCATCATCTATTTTTCTCTACTTCAAAATATGTTTCACTATAAAGTCTTCCATGAAGGTCTATGCAAAATTTACAACAATTATGCCATTCTCTTTCATTGTAATTAACCCTTGAATAAGTCTTACTACAAGCCCCTTAAAGGCAGACAATCGGTTAGCTGTATATTTATTTCTTTCCCACTGCTAAATATAGTTATTTTCACACTGTTAATGGTCAATATTAATATGTCTGATAACACTGAAAAAGTAGTATGATTTATTTATGATAAAATATTCCATATTTTACTTGAATGATTTGAAAAGCAAACAATTTTTTTGTCCATTTTCTAAACCATAGCAACAAAAAAGAGAATGGCTCTATTAGCCTTCCTCAACTGTTCTGGAGCAGAATCATACTTTCCTGAAAGTTCTCTTCTTTGGAGAATATATACTTGTCTCTGTGTGATAGGGACAAAATAATAATTAGCATTTGAGAATTCTGCGCTGAGACTTGGAGTTCAAATATGCACTGAAGTAATTTATAAGGCATTTGATAAAGTGAACTGATGATTAGATGTAGGTTAAGTCCCAGCATAAACTTTCTCAAATTGTTCTACTAAATTCCAGGAACTGATTGAGAGAGGATTAAGCGGTGTTCAAGAACTACTTTATAATCTGTACGGTAACACAAGGGCTATTTGCTTCTTTTATCCTACTTTTAAAAGTTATTTTAAGCAAGAAGTAGCTCACACATCTATTTTAAATTTTTCCCTTTGAGTTTTTACTATATTTAGCATTGTATGAATGTATAGGGAACTGATTATTTAAGACTACTGGGGCTTTACCACAAAATAAACAAATAAGTAATAATCAGTTTGTATTATACTGAAAGACTGCTTATATTCTTAGGAAAAGATGTAACAATTACAAAAATATTCTTCTTTTCTGTTAATCACAATATTTACTTTTAATTGATTACTACATAATAATGGGGCTCTCCAAGTTAGCTGAATTATTGTAAAAGTTAAGGTTCATAGTCACAGGATTATGCCCTAGCATTTTAACTAGACATGACATAAAGCTCTTCAAAATCTACCCCTGCTGACTTCTCCAAATGTATTTTCCATGAGTCTTCTCTCCTGTCCTGAGAATCACTAAACTACTCTTTCTTTTTGCGTAACACACTGTATTATTCTTGTTTGCTTTTTCATAACCTCAAATGTTTGCATGCACTATTTCTTCTTTCTACTCTACCTGGAATGCCTTTTAATTCTTTTTTTCTATTTGGACGATTTCTCTATGAAGTGTTGCCTAAATACAGTGAGAGTTTTTCATTAGACTATGAATTCTTCAAGAAAAAAATAACACATAGAACTTATAGTATCCATCTTTGACAATCCAGAATACAACATTTTTCCAGATACATATGAAGCATTTAATAAATACTTGGATGAACTGATTGAGGGGGAAGGGACTTCTTCTGTTCAAAACTAGATGGCCAGAATTTTAAAACGTACAGTAAGATATGAAAGGCTATTATCATAAGTATAGCTGGGAAGGGCTCAGATGATTTTTCAGTGTATCTCAGTTCTTTGTTTCATATATATATTTGCCCTACTTAGAGATGGGAAGACAGCAGCATACCCATTAATTTCCCACTTTAGAGGTGCTCCCATTGATGAATTTTAGAAAATTTAATGTTTAAATAAAATATTGATGATCTAAATTAAAATGAAGCAAAATTACTATATGTAGAATATGTTTTAGTCAACCAAGTGATCTCACATAAATTGTATTGTATTTTTTGTTTAATTTCTAGAAGCAATAGACAGTACTCAACTCCAGAGTCTAAATGTTTATATTTTAACATTATCACCTGCCTTCAGTATGTTTTCAAATGACCTTAATCTTATTTATGAGGGGTACAATTTTTTCTCTACAGAGAGTCTAGAGTATGAAGTGAGGACAACTGGATGCATAACAGAGGGTTTTTTTTCTTTGATTTTATGTGTGGTACCCTTTCCTTCTATCTACAGACATGCGCCTCACAACGACATTTCAGTTAACATGAGCCACATATATGATGGTGGTCCCATGAGATTAGTACCATATAGCCTAGGTGTGTAGTAGGCTATACCATCCAGGTTTGTGTAAGTACACTCTGTGATGTTCCCATAACAATGAAATTGCCTAACAATGCAGTTTTCAGAAGTATCCCCTTCCTTAATAGAGGCAAGACTGTACTTACATGTGTCCTTTTGAAAGAATTTTCAAATAGGTAAAACATGAAGTAGAATAAATGCACTAAAATTTTTTCTGTTAGGTCTTTTCTGAACTAGCCTATGTTCTTCTTTAATTCTCTAGTAAAGTAAAAATACATAAAAAAGTAATAGTAAAGCTAAACCAGTTATGTTTTAGTTTCTGTGTTATATTGTTTAGATAGATTGACAAATTAAATAAAAAGTAGTGTTTGGTATGTCCCCATAGGAAGGACTGGAGCTGGAACAGAAGCCTTATTTGCTACTGATGGGGACAGGAGGGTGTCTCTATGAGGCATAATTTCAACTGACTTCAGTAATATAATTTTTTTGAAGCAGAACACTGTTGTTTTTATCCTTACATGACAAGAAAATGTGAGCAATACTTTTGTCACGAATATAAATTGGGCTGTCCCAATTACAAACACATGCTCATTTTCTGTTTGTGGCAAAACTAATGCAGCCCATTATTGAAATGTATTACTTGAAATGTACCAACACATGTAACCTGTGATTATTTGTCTTTTGCATCTTGGTATCCAAGCACCCGTCACTTTGCATTTTATTCTTTTAGCGCTCTTTCTGATCCTGTGCTTAGACTTATGGTAAAGTATCCATCAATCAAGTTGACACTGCTTTTAGTCACATTTAGGGGGGAAAAATGGTTGAATTTAATCAACAAATGCACATGTTTTACTCCTGTATATGTAACTATAGGCCCCATTGCAGTTTTAATAGCTTACGTCAGAGATTTTCAAGAGACTATCATTATTTATACAAATGCATTTGAATATCGTTGCCTATTAGCACTTAAATGAACAGAAGGGTACCTTAGGATCTTCCAGAAGTTTAGTATGCCAATACTGGTACAGCTGCTACTTAGAGCTGTCCTCAAATGGTTGACTACTTGACTGCTGAAGCCAATTGGATTTGCTTAACTATTATTTCCCTTTAGCCAAAGGCACAGAATGTAGAAAATCTATATCTAAGGGCTTTGGCAGAAGTTTAACTATTTATCATTTGTGTGAGGACCAAGCAGGCCAGGTGTACTGTTTATTTTAATGAAGCCAGGATTGGGAAGGGAGTTCAGAATAACAATATAAAGCATTATTCACTTACTTTGTTCCTCGTTTGCAGTTGCAAGAAAGTGGCAATTCTCTAGCCCATAAAATAGCCTTGGCTTGAAGTCATTTTCACCAATACTCAGAATGGAGAAATCACTTCTATTTAGACACGACTTATACTATATTGTTTGTTTGTTCATTTTAATATAAAGCTTCATTTAAGAAAAAGAAAGTGTCGTATTTTCCGATCCATACTATGCCCAGAAACACAAGACAGAAAATAAAAACACATTTTACTCTGAGGAAAAAAGATCATTGAATCTCAGAGGCAATCTAAACAGATTTGAGTGTGTATCAGTAGGCAGTGACCTGGAAGGTAATGTCAAAGTCCCTTACCTTCTTTCAGGTATCCAATGTTTGGGGTGAGTCCAATTCCTCCAAGTACTTCTCAGTTCTAGTATTAGGGGTGAAGTGAAAGTCATGGTTAGGCTTCAAGATGACAAGCAATAATGCTGATTAAGATAGAGATGACCAGTTTGACTCTGAAGCAGTATGTGGCAGTGGTAAGGACAAGAATACAAATGACAGAGAAAGAGATGGCCTTCTGCAGAAGATAGATCCAGCACCCTACCATGCCCCTCACTCCTAACATTTGGGAATGCTCGGTGACTACTACTTAACTGCCGTGTATATTAGATTTCACAATAAATAAGGGAACACTTCAACATTTTATCAACCTAATAAAAATATTATAAAAATATATTTTCTCCTAGTCCCTCAAGTTCAGTTACTTCTTTGGTGTTTCCTACAATAATAAGGACTTTTGATTCTATGCCTTTGGGTCAACAATTCTGAAGATACATTTGAGAAGGAAAATATTCTCTCTTTATCTATCCTTTCATGTAGAATATTTTCCCTCCTTCGCTAGACTATATTCTAGACACCATGGAAGCTTAAAATCTAGTGGGAAAAAATTAAGAAACACTGCAGCTCTTACTAAATTATCTATGGTATCTTGACTTATAGTGCAGATGGATTAAAGGTAAAATATCCATTGAGGAAACCATGCTATAGCAAGGAGATAGTTCCGTGAGATAAGTAGAACCCAGGATGAAAAGATGTCTCAGGCTGTTACCAAAATATGGCAAAGATCTTCCTAATTCAGAGCTTTTGCACTATCTACTCCCCTTCCTGGAATGCCCTTCCCCAGAGAGTTGCCTGGTCAAATGCTTATTTTATTTTGATCTGTTCAAATACTACCTCAACAAAGAAGCCTTTCTTGACTAAAATACAGCATCCCGTTCAATAGTCCGATCCCGCTTATTTTCTCTCATAGCGCTCTTACCATCACCTAGGTACACATACACTTTCTCACTCACACTCACATTCAAGCATATACTTGCTGTTTTCTCCCCACTCTCCTACTGGAATGAAAGCCAGTGACCTCTGGAGCTGTCTCTACTTCACTCTCTCTAATGTCTGGAGCAGTGCCTGGGAGAAAGGTTCACACCTACTAAACTTTTGCTGGATGATTATCTATTTATACAACAAGCATTTGTTTCATGAGCAAATGAGCTGCATCCTTTTAATTTATGTGTTGCATAACAACTGGTCCTGAATCTTTACTCTTGATGGCAAAATACTATCCAGTTCTACTTATTAGAAATCTATGAATCCATTGAGCTGAATCCCTTTCCAAAAAATACTAAGTACCTGCCATGACGAGTACTATTTGCCATGAGCATCTACACACACACATACGTAAAAATAAAAATGAACAAATATAATTCTACTAATGTTTCTTTGATGAAAATTTCAAAATAAAGAAAAAACTAAATAGTTTTATAGAAGTGATCCAGATTTTAACATATTATTGGCTGCTTTATGTTTTGTTTTTTTTAACATCTTTACTGTGATAATTGATACAGTAAACTTCACATGGTTAAATTATACAGTTTTTAAAGTTTTGATATATGGATACACCTATGACACCATCAACACATTCAAGATAATGAACATTTCCATTACTCAAAAAACTTTTCCCATGCACTTTTGTCATCTCTGCCACTAGTCATTCCCTTCAGCTCCCTCCCCAGGCAACCACTGGTCTGTTTTCTGTCACTATAGATTACTTCGTTTCCTTAGAATTTCATAGGAAAGAAATCATATATTATGTATTTTTTATGTCTGTTTTTTTCACTTAGCATAATTGTTTTTGATTTTCATCATTGTTGTTGAGCGCATCGATCGTTTATTCCACCAAAAGTACTGCTCCATTGTTCGAATTTATCAGTGAATCCATTTTTTGTTGATGAACATTTACGTTGTTTCCAGTTTTAGCTACTTTGAATATTTGAACACAAGTTTTTGTAGCACATATGCTTTTATTTCTGATAACTAAATACCTATGAGTAAAATGGTTAGATCATATGGGAGTTGAACGCTTAATATTTTAAGAAACTGCCGAACGTTTTTTCCACAGGGATTGTTTAACTTCATTTCATACCACTGATATATGAGAGCTGCAGTTTCTACAAACACTTGCCCACCCTTGGTGTGATCAGTCTTTTTCATTTTAGCAGGTCTAATGAGAGTGAAGTAAATATCTTGTGTTTTAACTTGCAATTTACTAATGACTAATGATAGGGGGCGTTTTTCATGTGTCTATTTGTCTTCCACATAATTTATTTCATGAAGTGTCTTTAAATCATTTGCTTCCTTTTAAATGGTTTGTTTGTATTTTTATTATTGAGTTTTAAGGGGTTTTTATATGTTAAAGACACAAGTAATTTTGCTGATAAGTGACAGTCTCTTATCAGTGCCTTTGAAGATCATAAGTTTTAAATTTTTATGAACTCCGATTTATCATTTTGTTCTTTCATGGATTATGCTTTTGTTGTCACCTCTAAGAAATCTCCATCTAACTTAAGATCCTGATGAGTTCCCCTATTTTATCTTCTATATGTTTTGTAGTTTTAGGTTTTATTTTAGGTGTATGACACTGTTTAAGTTATTTTTTAATATGACAAGACGTGGATCAAAGTTCATTCTTTGCATATGGATACCAATTATTCCATACTATTTTTGGAAAAACTATACTTTCTCCACTGGATGGCTTTTGCAATTTTATCAGAAATAATTTGTCAGAAATGTGTAGGTATATTTCTCAACTCTATATTCTGAGGTATTAACCTGTTTCTTTATCCTGATGTCAGTATCACACTCTATTGCATTCTGTAGCTTTGTACTAAATCTTGAAATTGTGTAGTGTTAGTCTTTCAACTTTCCTCTTGTTTTCAGTTTTTGACTACTCTATGTTCTTTGCAAGTTAATAGAAATTTTAGAATTAATTTATCAATCTCTACAAAAAAACCAAGCTGGGATTTTGATTGGGATGAATGGAATCTATAGATCAATTGGGAGATAAATGAAATCTTAATAATATTAATTCTTCTGACCTATGAACACGGTATACCTCTGAATTTAGGTCATGGTTAAGTTCTCTAACAAAGTTATGTAGTTTTCCAATAGCTCTTGCATATCTTTTGTCACATTCATCTCTAAAAATTTCATATTTGTCATGCATTTTAATGGGGTTTTTAAAATTTCAATGTATCATTTTTTCTAATATATACAAATACAATTGATCTTGTATCCTACAGTCTTAGGAAATTCACTTATTAGTTATAATATTTTAATAGATTCCACTGTATATTTCACATAGACAATCATATTGTTTGCAATTTAAGACAGTTTTACTTCCTGCTTTACGATTTGGATGCCTTTTCTTTTTCTTGCCTTATGGTACTTGCTACATCCTGCAGGATGACATTTAATAGAAGTAGTGATAGAATGTCTTTTTCCTAATCATAGGAGAGAAAGCCTTCAGTCATTAACCATTAAGTAGAATATTAGCTATATTTTCTAACAGGTTAATGAAGTTTCCTCTATTTCTACGTTGCGGAAAGTTTTTACCAGGAAAAGATATTAAATTTTGGTCAATGGTTTTTCTGCATCTATTAAGATGATTTTATGATTTTCTATTTTATTTTAATATGGTGAATTGTATTGGTTAATATTTTGAATGTTAAACCAGTCTTTAATTCCTGGGATAAAATTCACTTTGTGATGAAGTATTATCAGCGTTGGATTCCATTTGCTAATTTTTTTTCAAGAATTTTTGCATCTACCTTCATAAGGTATACTGATCTGTAGTGTGATTTTCCTGTAATGTCTTTGTCAGGCTTTGATATAAGGGTAATGGTGGTCTTTTTGAAGGATTTGGGAAATAGTCCCATGTTTTTGTTTCTATGGAAGGTTTATGTTGAATTTGTATCATATATTTCTAGAAATTTTTGTACAATCCACCAGTAAAGTCATCTGGGTTTGAAGATCTGTTTGTAGGAAGGTCTGTAAATATAAATTAAATTTATTTAATTAAATTTTAATAAAACTTTATTCAGGATATCTATTTCTTCTTATGTGAGCTTTGGTAATATGCATTTTTCAAGGAATTTGGCCATTTCTTCCATCTTGCCAAATTTATAAGCTTAAAGTCATTCATAATATCTCCTTATTATCTTATTAATATGTGTATAATCTATAGTGACGCCACCTCTCTCAATTCAGATAATGGTAATTCTTTTTGTTTGCTGATCATTTTGGCTAAGGTGTTATCAATTTGATGTCTTCTCAAACAACGAGCTTTTCGGTTTTGTTGATCTTTTCCTTTTTGTTTCTGTTTTCTTGAGTTCCACTCCGATCTGTATTATTTTCATTTGTTTTTTTGTTTTTACCTGGTTGTTTGGGTTTAATGTAATCTGTTACTTTCTTAAGAGGGAGGCAACATAACTTGAGTCCAGCCTTCTTTTCTTATACAGCTTTTTAGCCCAACAACTCTCTCCCTCAGTACTGCTTTACCAGAATGCCACAATTTTTAACACCTTGTGTTACAATTTATTCCATTAAAGTATATCTTTTTTATCTCCTTTCTGGGACTGTTAGCCATAACTCTTTGTTTTACCATTTTAGTGATTACCTTGGAATTTATAGTGTTAACCTTTAACTTATCATAGTCTGTTTTCATGTGGTATCGTATCACTTCACTTAAACTGTAAAAACGTTCAATGACACACTCCCTGTTCTGTTCTGTATTCTTTTTTCTGTTGCCATCATACTTTTTATATTTAGATTTTGTTGATCTTGTTGGATCCATAGGCACAGAGTTTTCATTAAATTTGGAAAATTTTTGGACATGAGTTCATAAAAACATTTCACCTTCCCTTGTCTCCTTTGGGGACTCCAATAAAATGTTTATTAGGATGTTTAGCATTGAAGCTCTGTTCATTTTTTTCGTTTTTTACTCTGTCTCATTTTAATAGTGTTTATTTTTAACTTTTCAATTTTACTAAGCTCTTTTCTGCAATGTCTAACTTGTGAATCCTTTGTTTATTCTTCATCTTATACATTACAGTTTTTATCTATTACAAATTCTTATTTTTTATACTTTCATTTCTCTACTTAAATTTTTGAGTACCTGGAATTTAGTTATAACTGCTGTTTTCATGGATACATCTGCTAATTCTAAGATCTGAGTCATTATTTAGTTGTTCTGATTTACTTATATTCCCATGGTGGGTTTTATTTTCCTGCTTCTTTGTGTGCCTGGCAATTTTTATTTCATGCCAGACATAATAGATTTTGCTTCGTTCAGTGTTAGATACTTTAGTATTCCTGTAAAACTTCTTGAGCTTTCTTATGTGATGCAGTAAGGTTACCGGAAAACAAATTTGATCCATTTTCATCTTGATCTTAAGATTTTTTATTGAGGACATTGACAATGCCCACTTTGGGGCTAATTAGCCCTCACTCCTTAAGCAAGAGCTTCCTGAGGATTCTACCTAAGGCCCCATGAATCATGAAGCTTTCTGTCTGGTGGACCGGAATAGGCACCTCTTCATGTGTGAAGACAGTGCACTGCTCCATCTAATCCTTTTGGGTGCGTTTTTTCCTTGCCCAAAGTATTTTCCTCATATGCATGAACTTACAAGTTCTCATCTGAACATCAATAGCTATAGCAAATCTCTGAATTTCTCCCTGTGCTACTCACCCCTCACCAGTAACTCTCTCTCACATCACGGCTGATTTTTTTTTCTTTTTTTTTTTCCTGGAATGACAACTCAATCCTCTCACCCAAGGGAGTCTAATGGGCTCCCCTTCAGTTTGCCCTCTGTTAACTATGACCTGTAAATTGTCATAAGGCACTAAACTTGACAAACAAGACTCAACGTTTCCCTTATTTCTAGTGATTATGATCTTCCTGAAGTGTCCAGTGTTTTGAAATCTGTTGTTCCAATTATTCCATCCGTCTGTTCATTATTTTACATCTGAGGGCAAATAAAGTCCCCAGTATTATTATTCCGTCTTGCCCTGAGAACTTTAGCCAACTTGGCTTTCCTGGACATTCTCGTCAGTCTCCTGAGTTAAGGAAGGCTGCTAGGCTCTGATTGTTTTCTTCCTGCAATGTGCCTGTAAACATTTTCATGAAGTTGTCTGGAGCAATACAGGTATATTCATCAGGGTTCTCCAGAAAGAAAGAGATTTATTTTAAGGAATTTTCTCATGCGTTGTGGAGGCTTGGTAAATCCAAAACCTTGAGGGTAGGTTGGCAGTCTGGAAAGCCAGGTAAGAGTTAACAGTTGGTGTCTAAAGACAGTCTGCTGGCAGAATTCCTTCTTTCCTCAAAAGGGGTCAGTTTGTGTTCTAAGGTCTTTAACGAATTGTGCGAGGCCTACCCATATTATGGAGGAAGCTTTACTGAAAGTCCGCCAATTTAAACGTCCATCTTATCCAAAAAATGGCTTTACGGAAACACTTGGAATAATGTTGGACCAAATATTCAAGAACCGTGGCCCAGCCAAGTTGACACATAAGATGAATCATCACAGTAGGGTTCATGTGATTTGCTTTCCTGCTATCAGGAATCACGGTCTTTTGTTGTCTAGTGCCCAATGACATTAGAGTTTTGTTTTTACTTTTTTTTTGAGGAAGATTAGCCCTGAGCTAACTACTGCCAGTCCTCCTCTTTTTGCTGAGGAAAGGTGGCCCTGCGCTAACATCAGTGCCCATCTTCCTCTACTTTATATGTGGGATGCCTACCACAGCATGGCTTGCCAAGCAGTGTCATGTCTGCACGCGGGATCTGAACTGGCTGCCGAAGTGGAATGTGCAAACTTAACTGCTGAGCCACCGGGCCGTTCCCCACATTAGACTTTTGAGAGCAATTTTAAAACATATTTTGAGTGACTTTTTTTCAGTTTTTTTTTTTTATGGGGAAAAATAAAACTGGTCTCTATCACTTCATCTTCACTGGAAATGGAAGATTCTGTTTGTGTATTTTACCAACCTCATTTCTTCTCTCACAAAATTGGAGAATTAACTTAATAATTAGGCATAAAGGAATCCACAAGTGAACTCAGAAAATTTTTAACATTCAAAAAGCTTATTATTAGGTTACTCAGCCACATCTGCATGTTTTTATAGGATATTTTATTTCAAGTTAAAATGTCCATATGTTGGAGTGTGTGAAAGGGAATAATTTATAAACATGTTACTTTTTTTTTTGTTACCTGTAAATTCATTAAGGGGCTATTATGCATAGGTGTAGATAAATATACAAAGTCAAACATAATTTCTTGGGTGTCAATGTATCATTTTGTGTTTTGCAATAATATATAAAAATTTCTTTTTATTAGAGGAAACATAACTAAGCTCATATATAATTAACTATATTTAGAGAACTGTGTATAGAATCTACAAATGTAGTTCTTGGTTAGACTGGAACCTCCTTGCCCCACCTCCCTATTAGAAATATGTAATTTTAAAAGTCTTAGCTATAAGAGAAAAAGACAAACCACCAGTAAAGCTAAAATTATCTGCAGCCTCATTTGAGGAAAAAAGGAGTAGGATAATGTTACATCAAAACAAAATCACTGATCCAAATATAGAAGCATAATGAATGTAATTTCCCTTTCTTTAAGAAAATCTCCATCAACAAATCTCTTCCCTTCTACTTTTCAGCTAAGTATTTCTTGCAAAGTTAATGTTTCTTTCAGAGAAAAATATTCTAGTTTTTAATGTAAGAAGGCAGTATTGTGTAGTCTACCATAATGGTTTTCATTTATAATCAGATTGCACTTCCATACTTTGCCTTTGATCATAAAACCTCAGCTATGTAATAGAGTGTAAATAATGCAAATTATTTTAATACATAATTACATGTGTAATGGCTCACTGAATAAAAGTTAAGCACAATTTAATGCAATAGAGCATAAAATATATTAACATACCACGTCTTTACTAATTTTAGCATTATCCCTGTTATTTTTCAAGATAATTATATGTATGAAGCTTCCATTTTGTTTTTCACTTCTCATTCACTTAAAAAACAAAATGGTTATTTAAAATCTCTGAAGAATAAAATCTACTGTTGATAGAGCAAATTCAAACTTCATTACCAATATTTGTCATGATGGCTAGAAGGGTCTAATCACAGATTTCCATCATTATCACCAGCTTCATGAGGCAGGGAAATTGTCATCACAAGGGTTGATGTGAAGAGGAAAAACGGTGATGTGAAATGCAGAAAATTTTTTCTGGGGTGAAATTAGTGAGACATCATCAAAAGAATATCCATTATTTGGGAGCTTCTTATATGCATCATCTAATTTAATCATCATAAAACCTCATCAAGTTGTCATTTGTCCATAATAACTAGAATTTGAAACCAGAACACTTGACTCTGAAATCTATCCTTCTGTAGCTATTACATAGAGCCAAGGTGATTGATGCTTTCCATTAGGCCAGTGGCCGTGAACTGTTTTAATCATTTGATAGCAGGTTTTCTACTCTGGATACTAGTTTTTCATTGGAGAGTTTGGGCATAAGATGTGATTAAAAAAGGATTATAAGACAACATTGACTTTATTTCATCTTGACTTATTTTTACGTTACTTTTTCTAAAAATATTGTCAGAAGGCTATATACGTTGAATAACAACTAGTAGCAATAAGATATTCAAATACTTTTTACTATAATTAAATTTTATCTGAATATATCAATTATGTAATGAATAAATGTTTTCAATATATACATATATTTTGTATTCAACATATGCATATATATTGTATATACCGTATGTGTATAAATATATGTATACATACATATATATTTGTTTCTACATTTGTGTACATACATTTGTATATATAGGTATATGTATATATATGTATTCCTTGAAGATATTGTGGGTTTGATTCCAGACCACTGCAATAATGCAAATATTGCAATAAAATGAGTCACACAAACTTTTTAGTTTCTCAGAGCATATAAAAATTACGTTTACACTATACTGTAGTCTGTTAGGTGTGCAATAACATTCTGTCTAAAAAGAATGCACATACCTTAATTGAAAACTACTCTATTCCTAAAAAATGCTAACCATCAAATCAGTCTTCAGCGAGTCCCAATCTTTTTGCTGGTAGCAAGTCTTGCCTCAGTGTTGGTGGCTGCTGACTGATCAGGGTAGTGGTTGCTGAAGGTTGAGGTGGCTGTAGCAATTTCTTGAAATAAGATGACAATGAAGTTTGCCGCATCAATTGACTCTTCTTTTCTCTGTAGCATGCAATGCTATTTGATAGCATATTATCCACAGAATTTCTTTCATAATTGGAGCCAATCGTCTCAAACCCTTTTACTACTTTATCAACTAAATTTACATAATATTCTAAATCTTCCATTGTCATTTCAACAATCTTATCAGCATCTTCACCAGGAGTAGATTCCATCTCAAAAAACCACTTTCTTTGCTCATCCATAAGAAGCAACTCCCCATCTGTTAAAGTTTTATCACGAGATCACAGCGATTCAGTCACATCTTCAGAATCCTCTTCTAATTCTAGTTCTCTTGCTGTTTCCACCACATCTGCAGTTACTTCCTCCACTCAAGTCTCAAACCACCCAAAGTTATTCATGAGGGTTGGAATCAACTTCTTTCAAACTCCTGTTAATGTCAATATTTCAACCTCTTCCCATGAATCAGATATGTTCTTAATGGCATCTAGAATAGTGAATCCTTTCCAGAATGTTTTCAATTTACATTGCCCAGATCCATCAGTGGAATCACTGGCAGCTATAGTCTTAGGAAATGTGTTTCTTAAATGAGACTTGAATATCAAAATCACTCCTTGATCCATGGACTGCAGAATGGATATTGTGTTAGCAGGCATGAAAACAACATTAATCTTTTTGTACATCTCCATCACAGCTCTTGGGTGACAAGGTGCGTTGTCAATAAGCAGTAATGTTTTGAAAGGAATGTTTTTTTCTGCACAGTAGGTCTCCACAGTGGGTTAAAATATTCAGTAAACCATGTTGTAAACAGATGTGCTGTCGTCCAGGCTTTGTTGTTCCACTTATAGAGCACAGGCAGAGTAGATTTAGCATAATTCTTAAGGGCCGTAGGAATTTGGGCATGGCAACTAAGCACTGACTTCAGCTTAAAGTCGCCAGCTGCTTAACCCCTAACAAGAGAGTACACTTATTCCTAACTTGGCTGACTATTTGGTGCAAGAGGCCTAGTTTCCAGCCTATCTTGGCTTTCAATATGCCTTCCTCATTGAGCTTAATTACATCTAGCTTTCAACTTAATGTGAGAGGCATGTGAATCTTCCTTTCACCTGAACAGATCTGCAAAGTGTAATAAAGTGAAGTGCCATAAAATGAGGTATGCTCGTACTTTCTCTTGAAAGCTTGCTTCAGGTTTTCTTCCTCTCAGAATACTTTCTTTGGTCTTTGGTACTTTCTTTATCCCCTTGTAATTATCCATAACATAGAAATAACATTTTATAAATGTTATTTTTATTATTATTATTTTATGTATTTACTCATATTCTGATTTGTTTTTAATATGAATGTGAATTAGATGAATGTTTTGTCTTTTCATACATTAAAAATTCCTAAATTTATTCATTAGTTGCAGTTATACATGTTTCTCATTCATTCATTCTGTTTTTCATTAATTTATTTAGCAAGTTAATAACTGAGCTACTAATATATAGGGAAGGAGTGGGAGACACCTTCCAACTGCGTGGGGCAAGTATGGGATATACTGAGCTGAAGGCAATTAAAGTACAAAGGATCATGGTTGATCTGAGAGATTGGGACTTCTTACTTGGCCTAACAAAAGAAATAAAATATGCAGTGAAAACAGTTCTATTTTACTCAAAGCCAACAGTGGTGAAGAGGCTAAAAATGTTGGAGATAAGGAGTGGGTTTTAGAAAAAGTGGGACAAACTTCTGATTCCAAAGGCTTTCCCATGACTCCTTAAGCTGTCAATTAAATTTTATACCAATTCCCCTTTGGCAAAACTAGTCAGCAAGCCAGAATCATTTGGATTTTAGTTTTTTCACCTTAAACTAGTTCTCTCTACAGGAAGTAAGACTTAAAAATTGTGCAACTTTGGACAAATTAGTCAAACTTTCTAGACTTCAGCTTCTTTGTCTTAAACTGAGTATAAAAATGTCGCATAGTTCATATATTTGTTGTGTGATTTAAATGAATTAATTCAAGTAAACACCTCGACCATTTCCTGACACACAGAAAGTACACGCTCAATAAATACTAGCTGTTACTACCTTAGCGTTAAAACGGCAAAGAAGAGATGAAGAAGGGTTTGTTGTTTCAAAGTTATTACAGTCTTCTTGTCTCTTTTTTCAAGGATGTGTTTTGTCCTCTTTGTTTATTTTATATTTGTTTAAATGTATATATACATCCATACTCTACTCTCCAATTGCATGGCTAGCACTTGTTTCCTTGTTTATTTTTCTGGAACTCCACAAAACGATCTACAGTACAATTTTTCAATATGTTTCTGAGTCATGGACAATTTTTGTGTGTTCTTTTGGGTATGAAATATTCTGTGCATATATGTGGTGCTGATTTTATAAAAAATCCTTTTGAGCATCAGACAGAATCAAGGGTAATTGATACTTCCTTGGGCTAGGTTTAATTCTGGCTTGTTTAAAATAATCAGTGCAGCAGGATTTTGAGGACCAAAAACTTAGAGATCATTCAATAAAGATTTTCTTCTAGTTTCTTATTCAGTATTCACATATCACTAAGTTATTCACTAAGTTAAATCATAAGTTATTATTTTAAACTTTTTAAATTCTCTCTTGAAAAAGTGGGAAAAATCATTAAATATATGACAAGGAAACTAAGGGTTTCAGGAAAGAGAATCAGATCAAAGTTCCCCCACAGCCTATTTAATAACACTATTACCTATTTGCCTGTATTTAAATTAGTTAAAAACATAATTTATGCATTTGTCCTGGCTATGCTGTGATATTTATTTTGACATGTTTGCATATTGCAACCTACATGTATGTCTTCTTTTAGTTTGTCTAAGATAAATATTCTATATAAATTAAAGATATTATTATTTAGTCCATAACTCAAACTCAAACACAGGCACAGGTGTTTGGGGAAATAGCCTATTTTTAAAGACTTGTGTAGAATGATTTTTAGGGTGAACACAGTTTGGTACTTCCTAAGTGAAAACTACTAAGATTGTGACTACTAATTTTGGTTAGTTCACATTTTAATGTCTTAGGAGACATGAATTGGTCTCGGTCTTTACAAAGGAGGAAACAAGAGTCATTCACCTTACGGAAAGAAAAAAAAAAATGTTTGCCTAGAAGAAAATAAATGCATGTTGAAAGCTATTCTCTCAATTTTTAACTATTTGTCAACAAATATTTATTTTGATCATACTATGTTAAAAACATCGTGTAGGCTATTAAGAACTTAAAGATATGACTAGCCTCAAGGACTTTGTAATATATTTGTGGAGACAGGGTACACACATGTCAAAATAAATATCTAAGCACAGTCATTACATATATTCAGAACAAAATAAATGGTGTAGTCAAAAAATAGATCTCTATCTCCTATCAATTCTCCATTTATTTCAAGTAACAATCTTTTTTGTTATTAGCTACTGTATATCATTAGCTGGAAAGTTTTCCTAATACCTAACAGTAGAATGTGAGTCATTTATTCTTGTCTTATCTCAGCACACAAGGTGAACAGCCATCACTCAAAGACATTTATTTTATTTCACTTGTCTTTTAGCCCCTTTGGAAAATGAATCCTTAAATAGACATTATTGAAGAAGCTTTGGAGTCATTGTCAAAGTTTAACTTATGAATAAGGTTATCTAAATTTTCAGTTAACGCATGACATCACACCAATATTACAGCTTCATCTAGTCTTGTTTAGAGTAAAAATAGAAATCCAATTGTTATACGTCAAACCAGACATCTATGAACATGAAGAACCTGAGAAAGTTAGCATCTTTTCAGAACTGTATACAATAACTGAAAATTCTATTTTTACTAACCGTATTTTTGACCTATCACAAATGCACATTAACAAAGTGAAAGCAAATTCTATTGAGAGTGTTTTCAGGAAAAAGTGAAATTATGGTGAATAACTTTGCCAAGTTTGAAATAATGAAAACAATACAGAGAATGTAATGATCTTCTAACCTCAATTTTCTTTACTAGAAACCCACAGAGCTGATATTGAACATATGACAGCCTAACCAAGAGGCAAACTAACATATTTTCTCCTTACAAATATTTGTTTATATTAAATTATGATCTGGAAATTCAACAGAAACTGAACAATCCAAATAACTAATTAAATGGTAGTTCTCAACAGATTTTATTCTCTTTTAACTATGAAATTTAGGTATCTGAATCAACTGGATTTTAATTTGGAGCTGGAAGAGGGGCAGAGAAGAAATAAACAGCATAGCCAATATTTCTAGATATATAGTCAATCAATAAAAAGAGCTGTGTTGGAGTATTGCTATATTTATTCTTCCATCTAATTTTAGATAAAAAGTGCTAAATTATTTATAGAAAAAATGCTTTCCACATTTTTTTTTTCCTGAGGAAGATTTGCTCTGAGCTAACATCCATTGCCACTCTTCCTCTTTTAGGCTTGAGGAAGATTAGCCTTGAGCTAACACCCCTGCCAATCTTCTTCTACTTTGTATGTGGGTTGCTGCCACAACAAGGCTTGATGAGTGGTTTAGGTCTGTACCTGCAATTCTACCCTGTGAACCTGGGCTGCCAAAGCGGAGTGTGCAGAACTTTAACCACTCTGCCAGCCCCTGAATACTTTCTATTTTTAATTTTAATGATAGAAATAAAGTTCAAGGACTGATGAGCTTGACCACAAATACAAATGCTTAAGATATTTGTAAATACCTTGGAAAGACTGAATTTCCCGTCACAGTCATTTTGTACATATCTCTAGTTGAAAAGTCTATCTTTTGTATTTCAAAGAGCCATCTTACGATGATAGAAAATGTGTCTTTCTTCTGCTTTGGGCTACCCTTCTACAAGTGTCTTGAGTTGCACATAACCTGAAGCTCCCTCTGGAGTCTCTTCTATGACCTCTACTCTCAGCTATATTTGTACCTTCTCATTCCACAGGCTTCTGACCATCAGCATTTAGATGTATATTTTTACTCAAAACTGCACAAAATAGACAAGTGAACAAATAAACGAATAAAAGCATCTGTATCCACAAAAAAAAAATCTCTCAAACTGTTCTTTCCCTTAACTTTGCAGCCAAGTATCTAATATTCTCTCAATGCACATTCTCAGTTTCTTTAGTTCAAATTTTCTACTCAACTTGCTAAAAAGCAGCTTCCATTGAACATCAGTGAAACTGTTCCCAATATGTTTAACAACAATCTCTTGTTTGGATAATCAAATTTTTATTTTCCCTTGAACCTTCTATTTTATTTAGCATTGTTGACCACTGTGTTTGAATTCTGTTTTTTCAACTTTCATGATGCCATGATATCCTACTTACCCAGCTACTTCTTGAATTAGGCTTCTCTTTCACTGTTCATCCTTTAATTTGTGATTCTTCAATCTTTGATTTTCACTCTACAGGCTCTGCCCATATGGTCTACCTACAACTATGAATCCAATATTGGTTATACATTGGTGATTCTCTAATCTAGATCTTTAAAACTTATTGCGTTAATGATCATAATATTAATATATTTGTCTTTTTACTAAAAATCTGAAATTAAATCTACTGAAAGCTCAAAGTTGAGATTTTCACCTTCCCTTGAGAAATAGCAAAATGTAGGAACACTGGCCAATTCTGTTTGCGTCAACAATGAGCTTGAGCTAATCATTTTCTGTTCTTTTTAAATAGGACACGTCTTGGACCTTATAGTCACTTGAGTTTTAGAACCAAAATAAAAAAGGGAAATGCAGATTTGGAGCCTAATAGACCAATGTCTTTTGGTTCAATGACATTAGTTAAACCCATTTCATGATTCTCCATCGATATGCACTATAAAATAGCAAACAAAATATACATTAAGTAGGCTTTTTGATAGGATTAGAAAATATTCCTTTTTCATCCATCTATTTATTAGTGACATTCACGCATACTTATGTAGCATCTACTATGTACCATGTACTGAGGTGAATGCTGGAGGATACCTATGGCTTCTGCCCTTATGGATTTAAATTCTATGTAGTGCGTGAAGTTAATTGTATTCATAAGTGCCATTGAATAAAAATTCATAGATTATGCCTGGCATACATTAAACATGCAATAAAAACTAGCTGTTTTAATCTTATAGAAATTAACTTGGAGCATGAGTTCCTAGAAATTAGGACTTACATGCATTTACTTTAGAGTAGAAAAGTTAGAAAACTTAGCCACAATACGAATTTTATTTTGAAGTTGATGCTGTGGCTGTTATTCTTGTTCTATTCAAGAGTTTCTCTACTAAGTGCTGGGATGAACAACCCTATGTACAATTTCAATTTTTAACAACACACACATAAAATTAGCAATTGTGTGTATGTTTGTGTGCAACTTTATGAAAAATTCATCATATGTTAATTATCAATCTTTTTCCTCAAAAAAGCAAACTATAACCTTGCTTCCCAGAGGACTAGCAAATATAAGTGGACTGCTGATAAATATTACAGGAAATTATTTTTGCTGAGAAAAGGTAATTTGTGCAACCCTCTTAAAAATATTAGATTTATTTCTGCAGTTTAAGCAATTTATCAATATAAGTAGGTGCTTTAAATGCCCAATGGAGTGAGACTTGCTCCTATTTCTTCAGTATTATGAAAATTCTCTATGGGGAATATTGAAACAAATTCTCAGGACTTGTTATTAACTACTAGAAAAAATAAAATACTAATATTTTTCTATCTTGTGTCTTTCAGTGAACTAAAAAAATAGTGTAGACTTCCAGATTATAGTTCTTCCTGCAAGGAACTTGGAATCACCACTCCATTTTAACAAGTACAAAGCTGAACAGACTCTAATATAAACAAATCTTCTTTGGCAAACCAACAAGAGAGAAGGAAGAGGACAGAAAGGGAAGGATAGAGGACAAACCACTGTCCCCAAGATTGGAGAGACTGACATTTGAACACAGAATAACAACTTACCAGACTCACAAGTGGAAATTTCTAGGGCAATTAGTGCTGGAGTAGGAAAATATGAAAGGCAGATGTCAAGTAGCTGGAGGCTTAATATGTGTGGATCTGCTCATTAAAAACTCCAGGGAGATCCAGTCATAGTGGGGTCCCAATAGTTTTGTGAGATTTATCTCCAGGAGCTCCACAAGACTCCCACAGTAAATATCACAGAAAAATCCCCTCAATCTTCCAGCAGGGGGAGGAGGAAAGGAGCCATTTAAAAATATTCCAGATTATTCTTTTCTACTTAACAAGGCAAGCCCTCAGAAGAAACTAGTTAACCAGAGACTAACCTGTTGGGGTATTATTAGAGACTAACTGACCTAGGAGAAGGAAAATATCAAACTCCAGTCAGCTAGAGCCTTTCACTTGAGAGAAGGGAAATACCCTTCTCCAGTCCACTGTAGCCATCCTGTCCCAACTAAGAAGGGCAGGGGATTAGGAAACACGTGTGAAGGTCACAGTCCAGAGGCATGGTCTCACTGAAAGATAGAGACCTAGTCCAAGGACTTTAGAATTTAGTCAACTATTTAAAACAACTATGGGAATTTAAAACAACTATGATTAATATGTGAAGGACTTTAATGAATAAAGTAGACAGCATGCAAGAGCAGATAGGAAATGTAAGCAGAGAGATGGAAATCCTAAGAAAGAACCAAAAGGAAATGTTAAATATAAAAAATTACTGTAACAGAAATTTTAAAAATGCCTTTGATTGCCTTACTACTTGACTGGACACTGTTGAGGAAAGGATCTCTAAGCTAGAGGATCTATCAATAGAATGTACAAAACATTAAGGACAAAGAGGAAAAAACTGAAAAAACTGAAATAAAACATGTAAGAACATGTAAGAAGCTCAAAAAATACCAAGCAGATAAAATACCTAAATAATTACACCTAGGCTTATTATTTTCAAACTATGGAAAATAAAAGATGAGCAAAACCTGAAAGAAGGCCTGAAGAAAAAGACACCTTGCATATAGAGGAACAAAACTAGAAATTACATTCAACTTTTCCTCAGAAACCATGCAAGCAAAAGAGAATCAAGTGAAATACTTTAGGTGTTGAGAGAAAAAACCTACCAACCTAGCATTCTATATCCTGTGAAATTATCCTTCAAAAATGAAAGAGAAATAAAGATGTTCTCAGAGAAACAAAATTTGAGAGAATTCCTTGATAGTAGATTTGCCTTGCAAGAAAGCTTAAAAAATTGTTTAGAGAAAAGGAAAATTTCTGAGGTCAGAAATTCAGATCTTCAAAAGAGAGGAAGATCATCGGAGAAGAAATAAGTGAAGGTAAGATTATAATTTTATATGTCTCACTCTTAATTGATTGAACAGATAATTTTTTCAAAATAATAAGAGCAATATTGTATTGGGTTAAATAAGCTTATGTGTATATGATATGCTTATGAACACTTATATATAAGGGAAATTATTCTTTCTATTTTTAAAGATAGAACATTGCAATTTTCTTTCCACATATAGCTCAGAGAGTTGTTGAAAACTGCTTTGAAAGTTGAATAACAGTAATGATAAAAGGGACAGGAGAAAGGAATTAGAATTATTTTGTTATTATAAAGTACTCACACCACTTATGAAGTTGTATAGTGTTATTTGAAAGTGGGCTTAGATTAGCTCTAAATATGTATTAAAAATGCTATGACAACCATAAAAAAATAAAACAAGGAGAATAACCAACATAAGAAAGGAGAAAAAATAGAATCACATAAAATGCTCAATTAAAACCACAAAGGTAGAAAAAGAGTGGAAGACAAAAAACAAGGGCAACAAATAGAAAACAGTAAGGAATATGCTAAATATAAATCCAACTACATCAATAATCATTTTGAATGTCCATGGTCTAAATGCACCAATCAAAAGATAAAGATTGTCAGAGCAGATCAAAAAACATAACCCACCTTTGTATTATCTACAAGCAACTCACTTTAAATATAAAGACACATAGATTAAGAGTAAACGTATGGAGGAAAATATACCATGCTAACGCTAATCAAAAGAAAGCAGAAATAGCTATATTATATTCAGAGAGAGAATACTTCAAACTAAGGAACGTTATCAGGAATAAAGAAAAGCATTACATAGAGATAAAGGGGTCAATTATCCAAGAAAACATCACAATTTTTAATGTGTATGTACCAAACAACAGAATGTCAAACTACATGAAGAGAAAATTGATAGAACTGCAAAGAGAAAAGATGAATCCACTAGTATAGTACAGTTGAAAATGTCAACACCTCTCTTAAAGAAATGAACAGATTGAGAAGGCAGAATATCAGTGAGGAGATAATTGAACTAAACACCATTAATTAACGGGATCTAGTTGACATCTAAAGACTACTTCATCCAACTACAGTAGAATACACATTCTTCTCAAGCTCACATGGATCATTCGCTGAGATAGACCAAATTCTAGGCCATAACACACATCGTAACACATTTAAAAGAATAGAACCTATACAATGTCTGCACTCAGACCACAATGGAATTAAGCTGGAAATTGATAACAAAAAGATAACTTAAAAATCCCACAACAAGTCGAGATTAAAGAACACACTCCTAAATAACACATTGGTCAAAAGAAATCTCAAGAGAAATTGAAAAATATTTTGAACAAAATAAAAAGAAAGCACAATTGTTTAAATATGTGGGATACAGCAACAGCAGTGTATAGAGAGAAATTTATAGCATTGAATGCATTATTAGAAAAGAAGAATGATCTGAAATCAATCTTCTAAGTATCCAACTTAGGAAACTACAAAAAGAAGGCAAATTAGGGGCTGGCCCCGTGACAGAGTGGTTAACTTATCGTGCTCCACTTACGCGGCCGAGGGTTTCGCTGGTTCGGATCCTGGGTGCAGACATGGCACCGCTCATCAGGTCATGTTGAGGCGGCATCCCATATAGCACAACCAGAGGCACTCACAACTAGAATATACAACTATGTACTGGGCGTGGGGGGCTATTGGGGAGAAGAAGAAGAAACAAAAAAAAAAGATTGGCAACAGGTGTTAATGCAGGTGCCAAAGTGAGCAGAAGAGAATAAATAGTAAGAATTAGAGCAGATATGAATAAAATTAATGTCAAAATTAATAGAGAAAATTAGTAAAAACAAAACTTGGTTCTTTGAAAAGAAAAATAAACTCAGTAAGTTTCTAGGCAGGCTAACTAAGAAAAAAAGAGAAAACACAAAGTACAAATATCAGAAATGAAAGAGAAGACATTACAGTTCTCATGGAAATTAAAAGGATAATAAAAGAATACTATGTATAACTCAATTTGATAGCATAGATGAAATGGACCAATTCTTTAAAAGACACAATCTGCCAAAACTCACACAAGAAGAAATAGGTAATCTGAAAAGCTGTGTATGTGTTACAGAAATTGAATAAAAAATTAATAACCTCCCAAAACAGAAAGTGCCAGGCCCAGATGGATTCACGGGTGAATTTTACCAAATACCTAAGGAAAAAATTAAAGCAGTTCTCCACAATCTCTTTCAAGATATGGAGGCAGAGGGAATACTTTCTAATTCATTCTATGAGGTCAACATTACTCTAATACCAAAACCATTATAAGAAAACTACAGACCAAAAGCTCTCATGAACATATATGCCGAAATCCTAAAGAAAATATTAGCAAATTGAATCAAAAAATATATTGAAAGAATTAAACATCACAACCAAGTGGGATTTATCCCAGGTTTGTAAGGTGGGTTGAATATTCAAAGACCAATTAATGTAATCTATCACATTAACAGAGCAAAAAAAAAAAAATTGCATGATCATATCAATAGACACAATAAAAACATTACACAAAATCCAACATCCATTTATGACTTAAACCTCTCAGTAAACTAGGAGTAGAGGGGAACTTTCCCATCTTGATAAAGAGTATCTAAAGGAAATAAAAGGAATGCAGATTGAGAAGGAAGATATAAAACTTTCTTTGTTTACAGATGATTTCAATGTCTGTGTAGAAAATCTGAAAGAATTAACAAAAACTTATGGAACCAATAAGTGATTAAAGAAAGGTTGCAGAATGCAATGTTAATATATGCAAGCCCATTGTTTTTCATATATTAACAGTGAACAAGTGTAATTCGAAGTTAAGCACACAATAGCATTTGCATTAGCACCCCAAAATAAAATACTTAGACATAAATCTAGCGAAATATGTACAAGAGCTATATGAGGAAAACTAAAAATTCACTCATGAATGAAATCAAAAAGAACTAAAAAAATAGAGAAATACTCCATGTTCAGGGATAGGAAAACTCAATATTGTCATTTGTCAGTTCTTCCCAACTTGATCCATACATTCCCTGTATTATCAAAGAAATCCCAGAAAGCTTTTTTTTTTTTTATCGATACCAACAAACTGATTGTAAAGTTTATATGCAGAGGTGAAAGACCCAGAACAGCCAACGCAATATTGAAGGAGAAGAACAAAGTTAGAAGATGGATGTTACCTGAGTTCAAGACTTACTATAAAGCTACAGTAATCAAGACAGTGTGGTATTGGTGAACGAATTTACAAATAGGTCAATAGAACAGAATAGCAAACCCAGAAATTGACCCACATAAATATAGTCCACTGATCTTTGACAAATGAGCAGAGACAATACAGTGGAGCAAAGATAGTCTTCTCAACAAATGGTGCTGAAGCAACTGCACATTCACATGCAAAAAAATAATCTGAACATAGGCTTTACACTCTTCACAAGATTTAACATAAGCGAAAGTCTAGATGACCTTGGGTATGGTGATGCATTTTCAGTTAAAACACTGAAAACGTAATCCATTAAAGAAATAATTGATAGGCTGTAATTCAAAGCAATTAAAACTCTCTGCTCTGTGAAAGACAATGTCAAAAGAATGAGAAGACAAGACACACACTGGGAGAAAGTATTTGCAAAAGACTCATTGGATAAAGGCCTTTGGATATTTTCCAAAATATGCAAAGAACTCTTGAAACTCAACAATAAGAAAACAAACAACCTGATCAAAAAATTGTGCAAACGCATTAACAGACCCCTTAGCAAAGGAGATAGACAAATGGAAAATAAGCATATGAAAACACGCATCACCTCATATGTCGTCAGGAAATGCAAATTAAAACAACAATGAGAAACCACTACACACCTATTATAGCATCCAAAATCCAGAAATTGAGCATCAAATGCTGACAAAGACGTGGAACACCAGGAACTCTCAGACATCGCTGGTGGGAATGCAAAGTGGTACAGTCACTTTGGAAGATATTTGGCTTTGGCAGTTTCTTACAAAACTAAACATACTCTTACCAGCAATTGTGCTCCTTGGTATTTACCCAAAGCAGCTGAAATCTTACGTCCACACAAAAACTTGCGCACATATGTGTATAGCAGGTTTATTCATAATTGTCAAAATTTGGTAGCAGCCAAGATATTGTTAAATAAATGAATGGATAAAGTGTAGTACATCCAGAAAATAGAATATAATTCAGCACTAAAAATAAGTGAGCTATCGAGTCATGAAAAGACGCGAAGGAATCTTAAATTCATGTTACTAAGTGAAAGAAGTCAATCTGAAAAGGCTCTATACTATATAATTCCAACTATATCACCTTCTGGAAAATGCAGAACTGTGGAGATAATAAAAAGCTCAGTGGCCATGGGTGTGGGGGGTGGAGGAGATGAATAGACAGAGCCCAGATGATTTTTAGGGCAGCAAAAATACGATGTATAACACTGCAATGATGAATAACTGTCATTATATATTTCTCCAAACCCATAGAATGTGTAACCCCAACAGTGAACTCTAAGGTAAATTATGAACCTTGGGTGATTATGATGTGTCAATGTAGGGTCATTCTTTGTTAAAAAAAAAAAAAAAAAAAAAACAAGCTCTGGTGAATAATGTTGATAATGGGAAGGGGAATCTATGCATCTGTCAGCATGGGGTATATGCAACGTCTCTATAACGTCTCTTCAATTTTATTCTAAATATAAATCTGTTCTGAAAAAAATTTCCAAACAAGAAATTAACAATTACCTATTTTAAAAAGTATATAGACTATTCCCATAAGCTTTCACTATTCGTCTTTGTTTTGTGAAAATGATGAAAAGTTCTTGGGGTTGTGTCATTAAAATAAGAGTGTATAATTCTTTGGGTACAAATCTGTTTTTATCTGCTTCACATTTTACCTGGATGGAGCTAACAAATCTGATGAAAATAGAATTCTTTAGCTATGTGATTTAGGAACTATGAATTCCCAACAAAAATGACCTGGTGATATATGAACTTTTATATTTATGTTATATTAAATAATTATAACTATATAATTATAATTATATTAATAATTTTATATTAAAATTTGAAAATATTTTCTTTAATTTTTTTCCTAAGTCACTATTAATCATTGCCCATGGTGGTCCTGGAGATTAATATCTCTTATACAATTAAGGACTCTTTTTTATTTGTTTATTTAATATGGATATCTTTGAACCCTGGACTAGAATTTAAAGATTGTGATTAGAGGAAAGAATGAATAATCAATAATAATGAACTATCAAGTTCATGCTGATCAGCAAATATGGTTGTACCATATTATGGGAGCATGAAGCATAGGGGAAAAATGGCAAAGGCCCAAATAGTATTTCTTGGAAAGACTGGTCAGTTTACGAATCCTGGATATAAAATAAATGTAAGAGGGTATATAGCTGCTGCAAGCATTTCAATGCCCTAACCTATGGTAGTGCCAGTAGTGACTCAGAGAGGAAGTGGTGATGGTGGATCAAGGCATCAAGGTTCAGACATCTGCATTAGAATGAGCAGAGTGATTTCCAAAAGCCCTCTTCAAATGTTGTTCTGGAGAGATATAAAACAACTGTGTTTAAAGCCACGATGAGAACAGCTATGGAAAGGCAACTCTGAGTTTTGTCGGCCAACTTTTATACAATCAATCAGATTGACTGTGTGACAGTCCAAATCAGTCATTACGATGAGTGAAAACAGTGAATCGACCTTGCTACAATCCAGTGTTTGGGTCATACAGGCATGAACTATGTTTATATGCCTAAAGCAAATGGATGAAGGAATGGTAGTGAGGTCAATAAGTTTCACTGGCTCAGTTAGTTTGATCTATTTAGAATCTCCATAGCATCCAAAATGAAGCCCTGTGGATCAGTCATTGAGACAGCCAATCACAAACTGCTCCAATAATTAAGCCATGATATTGTGGCATTTATGACAGTATAAAGTTGGGTAGATCATGAAAGAGCTTTCATTTTTTCCCATCTTAACTAATTATTAACTATCATTTTTTCCTGTCAATACCCTTCCTTCCAAAACTTGTAAATATTTATCTTGAAACCTAATACATATTAAAATCTAGTGATCTATGAGTAAAACACTTCAAAAACTACTTAAAAATAGAAGGCAGGTCCAATATTGGAAAAGATGGTGCATCGAATCATAGTTCCCTCAAAGGCTGTGATATGCCTGCATTGCTAAACAAAGCATGTTTGGAGATCTGTAAAAATCATCTATTGAATTTGCTTCTATTTACTTTAAAAAAATCTTCCTCTGCAATACTTAGGATTTCTTTTTCAGATTGGCACCTGAGATAACATCTGTTGCCAATCTTTTTTCTTTCCTTCTTCCCCCCAAAGCCCCCCAGTACATAGTTGTACATTCTACTTGTAGGTCCTTCCGGTTGTGCTATGTGAGATGCCGCCTCGGCATGGCCTGATGAGTGGTGCTAGGTCTGCACCCAGGATACAAACTGTCAAAACCCTGGGACCCTAAAGGGAGTGCAGAGTGAACTTAACCACTCGGCCACTGGGTCGGCCCCAGGATTTTTTTAAAAATGTAATTTCTTCTCATTTTCTAGCCTGTTTCCAAAATATCTACATTGTTTAAAAAATTATTTTTGTCTACTGTTTCCTTAGGTGTTCTACTGTATGTCTTTTCTTAAAATATCTATCAGGTTTAGGGCTGGCCCCGTGGCCGAGTGGTTAAGTTCACGCACTCTGCTGCAGGCGGCCCAGTGTTTCGTTGGTTCGAATCCTGGGTGTGGATATGGCACTGCTCGTCAAACCATGCTGAGGCGGCGTCCCACATGCCACAACTAGAAGGACCCACAACAAAGAATATACAGCTATGTACTGGGGGCTTTGGGGAGAAAAAGGAAAAAAGATAAAATCTTAAAAGAAGAAAATCTATCAGGTTCACAAATATGTTATATCTTTATGGTGGATTAGAATGAAGATTGAAGGGGTTCATCCTCTTTCAGACCATTGTTTCAGACAATTGCTATTATTTCCTAAGAAGATTATTTCTTACACTTTTGCAGCAGGCAAATTATTATATGTATATATATATAGTTGTGCTTGCTAGTGTTTCAAAGTTACTCTTCAATGTGGAAATAAACTTTCACCTTGCATGATTGCAGAGATTCCAGGTTCCACTTTAAATATTTCTGAATATCATTAACATGGATTTTTTTTTCCCGTTTTTCTTCAATCGCAGGCATGGCCATAAGTTGTTGCCTTTAAATTTAGGACAATGAAAACAAGCTCATTATCCATCACTCTTAGGAGTCTTGAAGAAATCAAATAAAAATTATATAGACATATATTTCCTCTGAATATATATATATATAAAATATCTGTATCTATGTATATGTATACATATATATATATATATATATATATTCCTTAAGGCAGAATTACAGCAATAACAATATCTAAAGACCACCAGTGATCCTACTGAATTCAATTTATTTATTTATTCATTCAACAAATGCTATTGAACAACCACAGTATTTTTAGGTTCTATTCTATGGTCCAGAGGTAGAGGGGAAAATAAAGACTTTGAACTTACGGTATAAAAATTCTAGTGGAAGATACAGTGAAGAAACAATTAAACAATAATACGCATAATATGATACCATATAGTAAAAAGAACTAAGAAGAAATATGAACACATTAAGGAGCTGGAGAATATTCTATCATAGTAATAGTATTCTACTGTAGACAGTGTGGTCAGGCAACTCTCCTCTGATGCAGTAAGATGTATTCTCTTATATGAACAAGGTGAGGAAGAGCCATAAGGATCATGGAGAAAAAATATCGCACAGAGTTAATTAGGATTTTAAGTCAGAAAAGCACTTGGCATATTTAAGGGGCAGGAAGCATAGCAGTGTGACTGGAGCATAGTGAACAAAAAGTGGAGTCACATTTGATGATGTTGGAAAGATAACTAAGAATAGATTACAAAAAGCTTTGTGTGACATGGAAGGATTTTATATGTTGACCTAAATGTGATGCATAGTGGTCAGATATAACAATAATTGTGGGTAACAAACCACCACAAAATCATTTTCATGCAAAAAATAGCATGTCTGTTTCTCTTCTACATCTGAAGGTTAGATACGGTTCAGTTGGGCACAGTGGACAAGACCCCAAGCGGTGGGTTGTGTCCAATATACCCAACGTATTCTCCTTCCCCAGATTATTACATTTATATTTCCTACTCTGGACTTCTCTCTATGTAGATGCAAATAATTTCTGGGTTTATTTTCCTCTGGTTTCCCCTGGACGAAAGCTATATTGAAACAGAGGTAGTACTTAACTTCTTCACTGCTGTAACATTTGTGGCTAAGGTAGGGTTGGAGCTGAAGAGGTACTTAATATGTGTTTGCAGACTGGCTTTATTCTGGAGAGGTTTTTGAATTAAAGCCATTGTTAGGTGGGTAGATAATTTGATTTATTCCTCTGTAATTCTCCACTCTTCAAACATGCTTATAAACTTTTTGAAAATAAAAACCTTTCTTGTGCTTGTCTATGTAAACCTATAGCACACACAGAGTTGTCAACACATAGTTGCCCAGCTCTTCGCAGGTGTTATCCTCTGCACCAGGGATTGTCAAACTTTTTCTGTAAAATGCCACATAGTAAATAATTTATTCTCTGCTGTCACAGCTAAGCCACTCTGCGGTTGTAGCATGAAAGCATCCACAGGAAATACATCAACGAATGGGTGTGGCTGTTCCAATGAAATTTTATTCACAAAAACAGCTGGAAGGCCAGATTTAGTCCACGGGGTGTAGTTTGCTGACCTCTGTTCAAGGGGACACACGTATCGCTTGTTTCCATATTACACCTATTCGACTTCTGTAACCTGTTTTCCGTCTCAAAAAGGTATTGCATCCTGTAGATGTATTTATAGAGTTCACACATGTCTGTTTCTTAGGCTTCCTCACAGCCTCTTGGGTTGCTATTTTCTTTCTGATTGCTTCTTTATGTCTGCTGCCACACCACTTCTGCTGTGGCCAGAGCCCATGTTGAGAGCATCAATGGCCTGGCTGAGGGTGACATATCATGGTATTCATGTAGCCGAAATTCCCGAAGTGTCAATGCAGTGCTGTTCTAACCTATACTGTATTCTATCCACAATTGGGGAAATCATCCCTCTCTGACTGCATTATGTGGTTCTCATGTCAGTTTTGCTAATGCTACAGTGTCTCAAAGATTTAATCCAAGAAAATGGCTTTCTGTTTTTCTCTTTCAGCCCCTAGAATAACAACTATAGGCTTAGACAGAGGTCAGAGGCTAAGCCGATGCAAACTGACAGACAAATCTATCCCTTTATTCCTCTTCAGCCAGTTTGTTAGATGTGCTCAAAGAGCGGGCAATGTACGTGGAAGATGCGCACAGTAGACGATCTTGGTGTTTGCTACTGGAAGATCAATTCCTGAAATCTGACAATTATGATAGACTTCAGATTTCCACCCTTATGTTTAGCCACACCTGGCTAATCAAAAGTTTATTTGTTAAGCTTAAAGTTTATGAAAAAGAAAAGGAGAAAATGTTAATAGCACTTTTTTTACACTCCAGCAGTTGCTTATCTCAGTGATGGACTGAGCATTCCTCGCTCTATACCTCTAGATTCTCTTTTGAATCAGTCTTTCTACAGAGAATGCTGGTAGGGAACAGCTAAAGCCCTGGAAAAGGAAGTAACCAGTTTAGTGGGGCAAGCTCAAATCAGGAGGGATATACCGGGAGATCCAAAATGGCCAAAGACCAAGCCACATTCACCAAATTAACCTGGCATATACATAAGCTGTTTCATATCCATCTGTTTAATTCATCATTTATATATTTCAAAAAGATCTGACGTTGGGTGAAGATAAGCATGCGATTAATTAGTTTCCTTGTACCTTAAAATTTGCTATCCAACTATAATGTCTGATGTAGTTCAAATACTTATAGAAAAGAAAAGAAAAAGGCTCACTATTACTATTTGCAGAACAAATTTGGTTTTCTGGTAACTCAAAATTTTGTGATTACCAAATTAGAAAGATAGTTTTGTTAATTCCGTACTTCATTATTTTCCTTTACATTACTTATATTGTTTATTAAAAAATGATTCCAACGAGCATCTGTATTCATTATAGATTATAATAAGAAATAAATGCAGAAGTTATGCTGAATATTTTTCATTGCATTTATAAAAGAAATTTCCTGGTCCCAATTGGTATAATAGATTGCACTACCCTAGGCATAATCCAGCTAGAAATTCCCTAACTGGTGAAGTTGATATGTGAGCATTTTAATGTGTTTTCATTTTCTTAAATGTAACATGGAGAAACAAATGAGACTGAAAGTAATGAGGCATGGATTCCTTTTTTTTTTTTTCCTAGTAGAAGCCATTCCATTATGAGGGTAATAAACTTTTTTAGGAATAAAGACACCTGTCACTATGGGTGCAAAAAAGCAAGAAGCAAAGTGACTTCTGCACCAGGAAGATTTCATTTTTATTATTATGCTGAACAGTTTATTTTCTTTGCCTCTTTATGTCGTCTCTGAGTATTTTTTCTGCTGTTTTTTCTTTCACCCATTTACAATTTTCAATCTATCTGCTCCACCCTTCAGGAAACCTTGGATAGCAGAAATAATGGCATAATTGCAGCCAAGGTCAAAATCACAGAGGCATACAGAAAGCTAGGTTGTGGAGGCAAATATGTTGTCGCTAGATTTCAGGTGACACTTACTGCTAGGTTTGTAATATTAATGATTCTCTTCAAATTAATTTTTGAAGTCAAGTATTCCGGTCATGAGGTTTTCTCCTGGCAAAGAATTTCATTTGATTTTCATGGAATACACATTTCAAGAAATACATCTCTATGTTAATCTGGTTGAGATTAAGTAGATGTACGGCTGACAATAATCCGTACTAGTAATTAATATATTAACTAATGTATTTCCTAAATTTACAATAAAAATATTAACACTTCAATAATTTAGCAGAAAATACTTTTATATGTTATTCAGATATTACTAATCTTGGAAAGGCAAAAGAAATTGGAGGGTTCAAACTATTATTGTGAAATTTGACATTGTACAAGACTGCAGACATCTGAAAGTACATAGACAAAATTGGTCTCGGTTGGGCTCCTTAACTGGAACACATCTTGCTAGTAGTTCTTTTTTGTAATTCTGTGACATAAAGTTATTTACTCATTATTTGATTTCCCCTTACAGCATTGAATATATAATGAGGTAACTAAGACATTGTAGAAATGTGTACTGTATTCATTAGTGTGTATTTATTAAAGATTTAATTTTTTACATTTTACAGTGTGGGCAGAATAATTTCTAGGACATAAATCCTTTGTGAAGGATAGTAGAGGCCCCATGTCAAATTTGATATATTTTTGGAATGAGTACAACACTTTCCTTTAGTTATAAAAGTCGAAAGTGAGGGTACAATTACAGCCTCCATGACATTCCAGATTGGTGTCTGTCATTAAACTAGCTGCATGTAGCCATAGGTTTCAAAAAGAATTCATATGGACACAGCATATCATTAACAAAGCAAGTTAGGGAACAGAGGTTATGTCATTTTTACATAAATATCCATGCAAATGAGATTCTCTGTTTTGTTCAGAGGTGAGATTCATTTTTTATTTTCTATTGGAACATCTTTTTTGCCATCAATATATTCTCCTTGCAAAGCAGTCAATATGGAGACAAATTTAGTAGGATGCTAATTTTTAAGCGAAAGAAATTGATCTCTAATTCCAGCTTTGCTGCTTGTTAATTGTATAACTCCTAACGAACTGTTATAACAAGTAGAAAAAAAACACTGGGTTTGCAGCCAAATCTGCATTCTCTACTTATAAGCTACATAGCGTCATGACAAATTAAACTAATATGATAAGACCTATCTTACAGAATTATACTGAGTATTAACTAAGTGTGTGTATATATATATATATATATGTGTGTGTGTGTGTGTGTGTGTGTGTGTGTGTGTATCACCTAACACGGTGTGTGGTTCCTGTACCAGGTACTATGTTAAGTTTTAATAAATGACACCATTATTCAAAATTAAGTGGTGCATCCATGTGTTAATTTTATAGTTAACCCAACAATTATTTATGGGTTACTTATTCATTTTTTTCTCTAATTCATTTATTAAACACTTCATAATATGATTATGAACGTGCTTGAATAGTTGTTGCATCAGACTGTAGAACGCGGACAGGAAGCACTAGGGGTCGCTGGAGCAGAGCTTGCCTCTGTGGGCTGCTAATCCCAGTTACAGGAGAGGTTTTTAAGAACATGGACTCATATGCCAACCCCAGACATTCTTATTCACAAAGACAACACAAGACAGGAATCAGATTCACGGCTGGATGTGGGACCTCTGCCTCAGCCTACGCAAATCGTGCTGCTAAACACGCCTCGGTACTGAAGCTGACGTATGAGTGCTTTCCTCTTCTCTCTAAAAGAAGAATGAATTGGCAAGATATTCACTTATTTACAAATACTATCTGGAATGGACAGTGGATGGGGATGAGAAGAGAGCAATGTTTATGTTCCTCTTTCCATGGTGTTAGTTCATCCTTTTTATTCATTCCTTCCAAAAAATCAACTTATTATTCAGCTTAATATAACAAATGCAGAAGTAAGAAAAAAGGCACCTAATTTCATTATTTATTCTGATAACCCCTATTCACATGAAATGTAAAAATTCCCAATGACATTGAAATTCAGTGGTAAGGTAGAAAGGAGGAAAGTGAAAGCTTTCCCTTCTGCACCTGGTCCTTCTATCCTGAAGAGTCTAACAGGACTACAGAGGACCTTTCTTATCCTGCCACATTCGCCAGCCGTGTTGTTAACATTTATTTGTTTATTTATTTTAAGATTGGCACCTGAGCTAACAACTGTTGCCAGTCTTCTTGGGTTTTTTTTTTCCTTCTTTCTGATTTTTCTCCCCAAATCCCTCAAGTACCTAGTCGTATATTTTAGTTGTGGGTCCTTCTAGCTGTGGCTTGTGGGACACCACCTCAACGTGGCCTGATGAGCAGTGCCATGTCCGCGCCCAGGATCTGAACCAGCGAAACCATGGGCTGTTGAAGCGGAGTGTGGGAACTTAACCACTGGGCCACGGGCCGGCCACTGTTAACATTTCTTTGTTTGTCTATTTCCCCTCCCTCAACCCTCTCACCCTAATTCTTCATCTTTCCTAAATCTATTGATAGCATTTAGAGTTTCAAGTGAGGTCACTTTGGTGACATAAAGTAGAAGCTAGGATTCATTATGAGAGATATAATTCAGCATCAGTATAAATATAACCCCAGTTTATGTTTAATAAGGAGTAACAGGTTCCCCTTAACATGTCCGGACAGTTTTAATACTATTTGTGTGATCTCATTCCATGAATTTTTGATCTGAATGGAGAAAGGGACAGTCATTTTTAAATGTGATTTCCACTTAGACTATCAGCTTCAGATCAAGGGTAATGTTACATAAAATCATATATTCCTAAACACCCACCCACCTCTGCTAGATTTAAAAGGAAAACTTCTGGGTCTAGGTCCATATTAGTTTCCAAGGGCTAACATAACAAAGCACCAAAACCTGGGCGAATTCAAACAACAGAAACTTTTTCTCTCACAGTTCTGGAGACCCACAGTCTGAACTCAAGGTCTTGGTAGTGTTGGTTTCCTCTGGACGCTCTGAGGGAGAAGCTGGTCCCTGGCTCTCTCCTAGATTCTGGTGGTTGTCAGCAAGCCTTGTTGCTGCTGGGCCTGATGATACATCACTCTAATAGCTGCCTTCATCTTCTCACAGTGCTCTCCTCTCTCCACAGTCTGAGACTCATGACCGGCAGCTACAAGGCTGACCCCAGTCACTCACGTATGAAAAATGTGTCAAAGGGAAAAAACACAAAACAAAACAGCATAGAACCACCAGCACAACCAACCTTGCTCCTTTTAAATATTTTTCTGTTGTAATTCATCTTTTCTACCAGATATCAAATTCCTTCCTAGGGGCTGGCCCGGGGTTTCACCAGCTCGGATCCTGGGCGCGGACATGGCACCGCTCATCAGGCCATGCTGAGGCGGCCTCCCACATGCCACAACTAGAGGGACCCACAACTAAAGATATACAACTATGTACAGGGTGCTTTGGGGAGAAAAAGGAAAACATTTTTAAAATCATAAAAAAAAAAATTCCTTCCTAGAACACACTTTGAACAATTTGGTACCCATGTGAGATCCTATATTTTCAACATAATCATTTGGTTAGTAAAGAAGATATCAATTGAAGAAGATAAAATTTGTTTTTTAAGGTTAACATAGATTTTTATTTAAAAAGGTCTACATATCTTCTGATTTCTTTTCGTTAATCTATTTTGCATTGATTTTTCAGTGTAGGACTCACAGAAAGTTTACTGTTAGATTGGGGTTAGTGGCTGAGTGTCATGCACATCTATGCTGCTGCACAATAAACTTTTTAAAAAGTATACTTTTTTTTTTTACATATTGAACATTTTCTTTTTTTAAATTTTAGGAATCTATCTGCATCCCTTCACCACCAATTTAAATGTAGTCTTTCTTAGCCTGTCAAAGTTTAAGATTTTTCTCCTGTGTTCGTTTCAATTATAAATTCAATTGAGTGTATACTACTCGGTAATTTCATATTTTGAGGATAAAATAGTTCTCCACTTTAATATTGAAACATTACAAAGAGTAAGAAATGTCTCAACCTACAACCTAGCTAAGAATAATTTAAAAAGCTAGAACCAAATTCATCTAACGATTAACATATTTGTACTAATTGCATTCCCAAAGTTACTTCACTCTAAATTGTTAAAGAATATAACTCAGGTACTAAATTCTGAGTGGAAAGGAGCCTTTAATTTCCTTTAATTTTTAGATTTTTTTTTTCCAGGTAAGACAAGGATTTCAGGGAAGTCCCTAATTGTGGGTTGGGGTGACATTTTTGGAGGAGCCAATGCGGTGTTGACCTGGGGAAGAACGGTTCAGGTCTTGAATAAAATAGAGAATTCTAGTGGGAGCTACAGTGCCATGTGTTTCAGGAGTGATTTAGTGTTTTGTTTCATCTGGTTATAAAAGCAGGATTCTGTGAGAGAGACTTTCCTAGGACTTTTGGGAGGCTAGTACTTCGGAAGCTCCCCAAAAATATATAGAAAAACGTTCTATTTGGAATAAAACACGTGATCAGGACAACTCACGGGCCCTACGGCTTCTGTTCTTTCATTGAAATGTGTGTTAGGGACTCTAGAGGATTTTAATCTCTCCTACAAAGATCCCAGAGAAGCCGCAGACTGCTGCTGGCTAGAAATATATTTGGCAAAATGTCTATAATGCATCCTGCCGTCTGCCAGGAGTTACCTGACTATCAGATTAAATCCCCAGACAGATTGAATACTAGGGTAGTCATCACTCTAGAGATGTGTAGATACCTAGAGAGCTGCTCGTGGTGATTGCATACCTGGGGATCTTGGTAATTCTCTACCCAGCTGTGTCTGGGCATATCTATGACAGGCCAGGATGAGAAAAGTATTATAAGGGAAGGATAGTGGGCACTCTCACACTAGTAATGATTTTTCATTACTAAAAAAGCAAACTCCTTACTGTGATGTTATGTAACATCTTGGGAAACATGTTTACTGAATTACAAGACTGATATTTTTTGTTTTTTTGTTTTCTGAGGAAGATTAGCCCTGAGCTAACTGCTGCCAATCCTTTTTTTCTGAGGAAGACTGGCCCTGAGCTAACATCCGTGCCCATCTTCCTCTACTTTTTTATACGTGGGATGCCTGCCACAGCATGGCTTGCCAAGTGGTGCCATGTCCGCACCCAGGATCTGAACTGGCAAACCCTGGGCCGCCAAAGCAGAACGTGCGCACTTAACTGCTGTGCCACCGGGCCGGCCCAAAGACTGATGTTTTATTATGACCGCTTTCATTATGAACAACTGTAAAAAATATTTGGAATGTGTTTTATGGAATACATTTTTGTTGATGAGCCACTCAGCCAGCAACAAAGAAGACATCCTCTTCTTCATTATGTTGGCATCAGTTTACGACCAACAATGCTTTTATATTCACACGAGCATATATAATCTGTTTATTGCAGATATATTTATAAATACATATATATTAAAAACATAACAAAACAAGCTTAATCATATTTCAGATACAGTCAATAAATTATAAGTAGAAGGGAAAATCAAATATTATTAACCCAGCTAATGGTGTTCTTTCCCCTTAGATACAGCATTATTGAACAATTATTAGAGTGTTTAAGTACACATTGGGTTTTAGATTTTATACCTTCTTTGGTAAATGCTTTTGATGTATAGTACCTATAAGATAAATTTAATTATAAATGATAAATGTACC